>NW_028270169.1:12543038-12843038 GCF_037043375.1 Chiloscyllium plagiosum | reverse complement strand
CCCCAGACAGGTTATCCAGGGTCTATCCCAGACTGGTTATCCAGGGTCTACCCCAGACAGGTTATCCAGGGTCTACCCCAGACTGGTTATCCAGGGTCTACCCTACACAAAGATTGAGCAAACTCCAAAGTTATGAGCTGGGGAGTTGCGGAGGTCTACAATGCCTGAAGATCCGGTACCCTGTAATGTTAATCTGCTATTCCCGTCCCTCTCTCAACCATGTCTCAGTGAAAGCGACGACATCAAACCCCCACGTTTTAATTTGTTCCTTCAACTCATCTGCCTTGTTCGTCAAACTGTTAGTGTGAACATAAATTCAATCTAATCTTGGCAAAGCCTACAATATCTGTGCCGTCTTGACTCAGTTGCCGTCTCTTCCAAGTTTGGCCATTCATCTCCCCCTGCTCAACCCTCTCTCTGAATTCATCCACCTGCCAAGTTAGTGCAAACCCTTGCCAAACGCACTGACAAACATCGCCCCAAGGATGGTGGCCCCATTCTGAATCAGGTAAAACCTGTCCACCCTGTACCGGTCTCAATTCCCACCGCCACCCCCACCCCGCCAACAAAAAAATGATCCCAACATCCCAGAAATCACAAGCCCCTCCGCCCGCAACATATTTCCTGCTTTGCATTCTTCTGAACGAACCTCCCAATCACATACTCACTCACACATGACACCAGAAGGAGTCCAAAGATTCGATGTTTGGGGTTCTCTTCATTAAACTGCATCCTAGCTCCTTAAAATCCTTAAAGACCTCAAGCCTTTTTCTACTCATGTCGTTGGCACTCATACATGTCTACAATCTCTCATCGGTTTGCCCTTCCCTTCAGAAATACCCACAGTCATTCAGAGACATCCCTGACCCTGGCACCAGGGAGACAACACACCATCCTTTTCCTCATCTCCCCTCCCCCCCACCTTATCCCAGATCCAACCCTCCACCTCGGCACCACCCTCTTGAACTGTCCTACCTGTCCATCTTCCTTCCCACCTATCCGCTCCACCCTCCGCTCTGACCAATCACCATCGCACCCCCCCCATCTTCATCTACCTATCGCCTTCCAAGCTACCTCACCCCTACCCGAACCCCCTCTCATTTATCTCTCAGCCCCCTTTTCCCCACATTCCTGATGAAGGGCTTATGCCGGGAATATCGACTCTCCTGCTCCTCGGATGCTGCCTGACCTGCTGTGCTTTTCCAGCCCCACAGTTTTTGACGCACAAATGCCTGTCCATTCTCATGCACTTGTGTCCTATCTCACCGTAGCCCTGCTGGTCTTTCTCCTGTCTTCTTGTACACCAGACCCACCCATAACCCAGGCAGGACATTAGCTGCCACTGCTTTTCCTTGGACAATCACCTCCTCATCAGTCCCTCAAATGGTCCATCACTGAGAAAGGACAATCACCCGAAGGTACTCCTGCACTGCCCACCTTCCTCTCTGGCTAAGTGCAGCACACCACAGTGCATTCTTTTAAAAAAAAATTCAAAAGTTGACCTCAATTAGAGTCGTAGAGTCATAGAGATGTACAGCACAGAAACAGATCCTTTGGTCCAACCCGTCCAACCCAACCAGATATCCCAATCCAATCTAGTCCCACCTGCTAGCACCCAGCCCATATCCCTCCAAACCCTTCCAATTCATATACCCATCCAAATGCCTCTTAAATGTTGCAATTCTACCAGCCTCCACCACTTCCCCCGGCAGCTCATTCCATACACGTACCACCCTCTGTATGAAAAAGTTGCTCCTTAGGTTTCTTTTATATCTTTCCCTTCTCACCCTAAACCTATGCCCTCGAGTTCCTGACTCCCCCACCCCAGGGAAAATACTTTGTCTACTTATCCTATCCATGCCCATCATAACTTTGCAAACCTCTATAAGGTCACCCCTCAGCCTCCAACGCTCCAGGGAAAACAGCCCCCAGCCTGTTCAGCCTCTCCCTATAGCTCAAACCCTCCAACCCTGGCAACATCCTTGTAAATCTTTTCTGAACCCTTTCAAGTTTCACAACATCTTCCCGATAGAAAGGAGACCAGAATTGCACGCAATATTCCAACAGTGGTCTAACCAATGTCCTGTACAGCCGCAACATGACCTCCCAACTCCTGTACTCAATACTCTGACCAATAAAGGAAAGCATACCAAATGCCTTCTTCACTATCCTATCTACCTGCGACTCCACTTTCAAGGAGCTATGAACCTGCACTCCAAGGTCTCTTTGTTCAGCAACACTCCCCAGGGCCATTAAGTGTTTAGGTCCTGCTAAGATTTCCTTTCCCAAAATGCAGCACCTCGCATTTATCTGAATTAAACTCCATCTGCCACTCCTCAGCCCATTGGCCCATCTGGTCAACATCCTGTTGTAATCTGAGATAACCCTCTTCGCTGTCCACTACACCTCCAATTTTGGGGTCATCTGCAAACTTACTAACTGTACCTCTTATGCTCGCATCCAAATCATTTATGTAAATGACAAAAAATAGAGGACCCAGCACCGATCCTTGTGGCACTCCACTGGTCACAGGCCTCCAGTCTGAAAAACAACCCTCCACCACCACCCTCTGTCCTTTATCTTCGAGCCAGTTCTGATTCCAAATGGCTAGTTCTCCCTGTATTCCATGAGATCTAACCTTGCTAACCAGTCTCCCATGGGGAAACTTGTTGAACGCCTTACTGAAGTCCATATAGATCACATTAACCACTCTACCCTCATCAATCCTCTTTGTTACTTCCTCAAAAACTCAATCAAGTTTGTGAGACATGGTTTCCCATGCACAAAACCATGGTGACTATGCCTAATCCTTCCTTGCCTTCCCAAATACATATACATCCTGTCCCTCAGGATTCCCTCCAACAACTTGCCCACCACCGAGGTCAGGCTCATCGGTCTATAGTTCCCTGGCTTTTCCTTACCACCCTTCTTAAACAGTGGCACCACGTTAGCTAACCCCCAATCTTCCGGCACCTCACCTGTGACTATCGATGAAACAAATATCTCAGCAAGAGGCCCAGCAATCACTTCTCTAGCCTCCCACAGAGTTCTCGGGGACACCTGATTAGATCCTGGGGATTTATCCACTTTTAAGGGTTTCAAGATATCCAGCACTTCCTCCTCTGTAAAATGAACATTTGGCAAGATATCACCATTTATTTCCCTCCAGTCTATATCTTCCATATCCTTTTCCACAGTACGTACTGATGCAAAATACTCATTTAGTATCTCCATTTTCTGCAGCTCCACACAAAGGCTGCCTTGCTGATCTTTGAGGGGCCCTATTCTCTCCCAAGTTACTCTTTTGTCCTTAATGTATTTGTAAAAACTCTTTGGATTCTATTTGTCAAAGCTAACTCATATCCTCTTTTTACCCTCCTGATTTCTCTCTTAAGTATATTCTTACTTCCTTTATACTCTAAGGATTCACTTGATCTATCCTGTCTGTATCTTACATATGCTTCCTTCTTTTCCTTAACCAAACCCTCAATTTCTTTAGTCATCCAACATTCCCTACACCTACCAGCCTTCCCTTTCACCCTGACAGGAATATACTTTCTCTGGATTCTCGTTATTTCATTTCTGAAGGCTTCCCATTTTCCAGCCGTCCCTTTACCTGCGAACATCTGTCCCCAATCATCTTTTGAAAGTTCTTGCCTAATACCGTCAAAATTGGCCTTTCTCCAATTTAGAACTTCAACTTTTAGATCTGGTCTATCCTTTTCCATCATTATTTTAAATCTAATAGAATTATGGTCACTGGCCCCAAAGTGCTCCCCCACTGGCACCTGTCACCTGCCCTGCCTTATTTCCAAAGAGTAGGTCAAGTTTTGCACCTTCTCTAGTAGGTACATCCACATACTGAATCAGAAAATTGTCTTGTACACACTTAACAAATTCCTCTCCATTTAAATCCTTAACACTATGGCAGTCCCAGTCGATGTTTGGAAAGTTAAAATCTCCTACCATAACCACCCTATTATTCTTACAGATAGCTGAGATCTCCTTACAAGTTTGTTTCTCAATTTCCCTCTGACTATTAGGGGGTCTATAGTACAATCCCAATAAGGTGGTCATCCCTTTCTTATTTCTCAGTTCCACCCAAATAACTTCCCTGGATATATTTCCGGGAATATCCTCCCTCAGTACAGCTGTAATGCTATCCCTTATCAAAAATGCCACTCCCCCTCCTCTCTTGCCTCCCTCTCTGTCCTTCTTGTAGCATTTGTATCCTGGAACATTAAGCTGCCAGTCCTGCCTATCCCTGAGCCATGTTTCTGTAATTGCTATGATATCCCAGTCCCATGTTCCTAACCATGCCCTGAGTTCATCTGCCTTCCCTGTTAGGCCCTTTGCATTGAAATAAATGAGTTTAATTTATTAGTCCTACCTTGTCCCTGCCTGCCCTGACTGTTTTATACCTTTATGTAAAACATTTGGCCTGCTCCATCTGAAAAAAAACGCTAGGTTCTCAGTGTTTGTTACAAATGTAGTCAGGAGGGTTCGTCTTTTGCGCGATCAATGGACTTTTTACCTCAAAGCACAACACTTCGTCTAAAACCTTCCCAAAGACAAATGTGGAACATGGAACTTCGGGTAAGGTTCACACATGTATTCAGAAACAGTTGGTTTCTGCTATAATGTAGATATGTTATACAAATCCAGCTCATCCTGTAACAGGAGGTAGTTACAGTAGAAGCTTCACACAGTAACTGTCAAAACACTGGCCCAGACCGTACAGGACAAGGTGAACAGAGATCTAGTCACCTTCTCAGATTAACCTTGATGAAAAGTTTTGTAAAAGGTAGCCCTTCGCATATCGACAGTCTGACAAACTTTCTTCTGCATACAAATGGAATGAACATCATGGCAAACGAGTTTCCCTTTAGCATATCTCCACCTCCATCCAACTGGCAAGGGGCGGCAGAGAAGTTGGCCCTGCTGCCTCTCAGCGCCAGGGACCTGGGTTCGATTCCAGCCTCAGGCGACTGTCTCTGTGGAGTTTGCACTTTCTCCCTGCGTCTGCGTGGGTTTCCTCCGGGTTCTCCGGTTTCCTCCCATGATGTGCTGGTTAGCCGTGGGAAATGCAGGGTTACAGGGATAGGGAAGGGGTGAGATGTCTGGGTGGGGTGCTGTTTGGAGGGTCAGTGTGGACTTGTTAGGCTGAATGGCCTGTTTCCACACTGTAGGGATTCTACAAGTGAGCATATGGCACAAGATTAAAAGCATTAATTACTTCCAAACCACAGGCTTTAGCTGACTTCAACTTAGATGACTTAAAAACATACAGAACTTTCCCTTGTTTTTTTTTTAAAAATGAGAAACTTGGATGGGATTTGCTGTTGGTTTCTGATGCAGCCATCAAAGCCATTTAGTAAGTTGCAGTCCTGGCTCCTAATTGTATCTGGCTGAAGATCTGCTTAGTTTCTGACTACAGCTGCCTTTTACCCAGCGACCGCTTACAGCTTCAGAGCAGCGTGTCCAATCTTTCCCCTTTATCTTTCAAAAACTTGATGTGCAGGAGCCGGTGTTGGACTGGGGTGGACAAAGTTAAAAATCACACAACACCAGGTTATAATCCAACAGGTTTATTTGGAAGTACAAGTTTTCAGAGCGCTGCTCCTACATCAGGTAGCTAGGATCATAGGACACAGAATGTCTCGCAAAAGATCACAGTGTCATACACTGATGCATTGTACAAACCTAGATTGCTGTTAAATCATAGAGTCATAGAGATGTACAGGATGGAAACTGACCCTTCGGTCCAACCCGTCCACACCGACCAGATATCCCAATCCAATCTAGTCCCACCTGCCAGCACCCGGCCCATATCCCTCCAAACCCTTCCTATTCATATACTCATCCAAATGCCTCTTAAATGTTGCAATTATACCAGCCTCCACCACTTCCTCTGGCAGCTCATTCCATACACGTACCACCCTCTGGGCGAAAAAGTTGCCCCTTAGGTCTCTTTTATATTTTTCCCCTCTCACCCTAAACCTATGCCCACTAGTTCTGGACTCCCCGCCCCCAGGGAAAAGACTTTGTCTATTTATCCTATCCATGCCCCTCATAATTTTGTGCTTTTAGAATGGGTTGCAGGTTTCAATTCATTAATATGTAAATCCCAGAACTTCTTTCAAGTCACATTCCTGAGATAACTTAAGGTTTTGTAAAAAAGGTGGCATCTCAGCTCAGACAATGTATTAAAGGTGTGAGGTTAAAGTCTGTCTGTATTTAAATCTTGAATCAGACTGGTTCTATTTCCAAAGTAGGAATTTATAAAATGTCACGTGGATTATAAAAAATATTGATGACAATTTGTGCATTTTGAACAAAATAGAAAGTATCTGCAAATACAATTTCACCCCATAGGCTTGTGTGTGTGTGTGAGAGAGTGTGTGTGTGTTTGTGAGAGAGAGAGAGAGAGAGAGAGAGAGAGAGAGAGAGAGAGAGAGAGAGAGTGTGTGTGTGTGTATGTGTGTGTGTGTGAGAGAGAGAGTGTGTGTGTTTGTGAGAGAGAGAGAGAGAGAGAGAGAGAGAGAGAGAGAGAGAGAGAGAGAAAGAGAAAGAAAGAAAGAAAGAGAGAGAGAGAGACAGAGAGAGTGTGAGTGTGTGTGTGTGTGAGAGAGTGTATGTGTGTGTGAGAGTGTGTGTGTGTGAGAGTGTGTGTGTGTGTGTGCGTGTGCGAGTGCGAGTGTGTGTGTGCGAGTGTGTGTGCGAGTGTGTGTGTGTGAGTGTGTGTGTGAGTGTGTGTGTGAGAGTGTGTGTGTGTGCGAGTGTGTGTGTGCGAGTGTGTGTGAGAGTGTGTGTGTGAGAGTGTGTGTGTGAGTGTGTGTGTGTGTGAGTGTGTGAGTGTGTGAGTGTGTGAGTGTGAGAGTGTGAGAGTGTGAGAGTGTGAGAGTGAGAGTGTGAGAGTGTGAGTGTGTGAGTGTGAGAGTGTGTGAGTGTGAGAGTGTGTGAGTGTGTGTGTGAGAGTGTGTGTGTGTGCGCGTGAGTGTGTGTGTGAGAGAGAGTGTGTGTGTGTGTGAGAGTGTGTGTGTGTGAGAGTGTATCTGTGTGAGAGTGTGTCTGTGTGTGAGTGTGTCTGTGTGTGAGAGTGTGTCTGTGTGTGAGAGTGTATCTGTGTGAGAGTGTGTCTGTGTGTGAGTGTGTCTGTGTGTGAGAGTGTGTCTGTGTGTGAGAGTGAGTGTGTGAGAGTGTATCTGTGTGAGAGTGTGTCTGTGTGTGAGAGTGTGTCTGTGTGTGAGTGTGAGTGTGTGTGTGTGCGTGCATGTGAGGGAGAGAGAGATTTAGAAACTTTGTGTGTGAGTGAGTGTGTGCGTGAGAGAGAGCGAGAGAGAAAGAGAGAGAGTGTGTGTATGTGTATGTGCATGCATGACAGATTGTGTGCATGAGTGTGATGGAGCATATGCCTGTGAGAGGATGTGTGGGTGTGCCTGAGAGAGAGGGTCTGTGTGTGTCTATGTAATGCAAAAAGGTCACCAGTAGTGTGACATGAACCCAAGGTCCCAGTTAAGTGTTCCCCATCTGGGAGGGAACACCCCTGCTTGGCGATTAGTCAGGGAACACTTCAGTGGTCAGGGACATTCAGGGCCTCAGATCCTTGGGTGTGCAAACTCCAAGGTGGACTTCAGGATACGCAACACTGCAGATTGGTCGAGCAGAGGCTGATGGCCAAGTTCAGTGTGACATTTTTCAAATTCCTACTTTGGAAACAGAACCAGTTTGACTCAAGATTGGGATACAGAGAGACTCTAACCTCATACCTTTAATGCACTGTCTGAGCCGAGATATCACCTTTTTTTTATATAAAACCTTAAGTTATCTCGGGAATGTGATTTTTGAAAGAGGTTCTGGGATTTACATATTAAAGAATCAAAACCAACAACCCATTCTAAAAGAAGAAAGACTTAACAGCAATCTAGGTTTGTTCAATATGTCGCATCAGAGTATGACACTGTGATCTTTTGCCATACAGTCTGTATCCTATGATCTCATTCCACTAGCTACCTGATAAAGGAGCAGCGCTTTGAAAGCTTGTACTTACAAATAAATCTGTTGGACTAGAACCTGGTGTCGTGTGATTTTTAACTTTAAAAACTTGAACTCAACCAAAAATCGGCAGGTTGTTCCCCGAAGGCTGTCTCAGTCTCGATTTTGTACTCAGGACTCTGGAGCAGGACTTGATCCCGCAGTCATCTGACCGATGTGAGGATGCATTATAACAGCACGACTTCTGGGGGGGAAAAAACATATGCCCCTGTTTTTGGGACTATTTGGGTCTGTGCAAGTTCATAGGCGGCTCTTTAATGTTATTCCAGTTAGGATGCTTGAAGCAACAGTGATCCTGAGGGGGGGGGGGGCCAGGTTGGGTACTGATAAGATACTTCGCCTTTGTCAGAGCGGCTGGAATAGAATTTCTACAGTATGGAAGCAGGCCATTCAACCCATCGCGTCCACAACAACCCACCCCATTCCTGTAACCCTGCACTTCCCATGGCTAATCCACCTAGCCTACACATCCCTGGACACTATAGGCAATTTAGAGTGGCCAATTCACCTAACCTGCACATCCTTGGACTGTAGGAGGAAAGCGGAGCACCCGGAGGAAATCCGCACAGAGACAGGGACAATGTCTGTGTAGAGTTTGTACAGTCCCCTGAGGCTGGAATCGAACCCGGTTCCCTGGCCCTGAGAGGCAGCAGTGCTAACCACTGAGCCACCCAACTACAGGGGGATAGAGTCTACAAAATAAGGCATTTAAGACCCAGAATTGAGCAGAAATGTCTCTTGGAGGATCGTAAGTCTTTTGGAAGTTCTATTCCTCAGAAAGCGATGGTCATTTAATGTTTTTCAGGCAGGGATCAATAGATGCTTGACGAACAGGGGAGTCAAAGGTAATTATGGCAACATGGCAATGGGGAGAGCACATTTGGAGTATTGTGCATGGTTTTAGGCCCCATACCTCAGGAAGGATGTACTAGGCATGTTCAGAGGAGGTTCACGAGAATGGTCCCAGGAATGAAAAGCTTAACATATGAGGAATGTTAGAGGACTCTGGGTAAATACTCAAAGGAATTTACAAAGATGGGGGTGGGGTGAATCTAATTTAAACATACAGAAAACTGAATGGCCTGGACAGAGTAGATGTTGGGAAGATGTTTCCATTAGTAGGAGAGACCAGAACCTGAGGGAACAGCCATAGAGTGAAGGGAAGACCTTTTGGAAGGAAGATAAGGAGAAACTTCTTCAGCCAGAGAGGGGTGAATCTATGGAATTCGTACCACAGAAGGCCAGGTCATTGAGTATATTTAAGTTTGAGATAGATAGGTTCTTGAGCATCAAGCGGATTAAGGGTTACAGGGAGAAAGCAGGAGAATGGGGTTGAGAAATTTATCAGCCATGATTGAATGACGGAGCAGACTCAATGGGCTGAATGGCCCAATTTCTGCTCCTATGCCTTACGGGTCTTGTGGGGAGTTGAGGCCACCGCCAGATCAGCCTTGAGCTAATTGAATGGTAGAAACACTGAAGTGGCCTCCTCACATCCCTAACTTACGGTATATGTTGACGTTATGGATCTTAGACACAGAAAATCTTGTCAGCATCAACTACTTACTTAACAAAAGGTGCATCATCAAAAGAATAACTAGAGGCCTGATGTGCAACTGAAATAATACATTACATAATGCGGAATTCTGCACAACTACAAACATCAGAACAGAATGCAGAAAATAATTAAAACCACAGCTACAAGGGAATTGCGAAGCCAGCTAAGCTAATTGAAGAAATGTTAATAAAACAGTGAATCCTGCAGAAACCTATCAGTTCTGGCAGCATCATTGGAGAGAGCAGGAAAGTTAATAGTTTGAGTCCAAAGTGATTGTTCTTTGGAACAAAAAAATTTTGGACTCAAAACATTAGCTCAGTTTCTCCCTCCACTGCCAGACCTGCTGAGCTTTCCCAGTATCATCTGCATTTACTTCAGATTTCCAGCATCTGCAGTGTTTTGCTTTTAGTTTACAAAATAATAGCACCTGACAGTGATAACCTCACCCAAACAGTATGAACTTATTGCTTCAAGGGGCTTTCAACAGGAAAGAAAATACACAAGAGTTCCTCTGATGCCAAACTCTGGCTGATGCTGTAACCCTCTCAACTGCACTGCAAGTCATAGAGTGATAAAGCACGGAAACAGACCCTTCAGTCCGACTCATCTGTGCCGACCAGGTTTCGCAAACTGAACTAGTCTCATTTACCTGCGTTTGGCCCATACCCCTCTAAACCTTTCCTATCCATGTACCTGTCCAAATGTCTTTTAAAATGTTGCTTTTGTACCCACCTCTACCACTTCCTCTGGCAGCTCGTTCCTTATTCGTGCCACAGTCTGTGTGAAAAGGTTGCCCCTCATGTTCCTTTTAAATCTTGCCCCTTTCACTTTAAACCCATTCCCTCTAGTTTTGGACTCCCCTAGTCTTGGGAAAAGACCTTTACTATTTGCCTCATGATTTTATAAACCTCTATAAAGGTCACCCCTTGGCCTCCTATACTCCAGGGAAAAGCCTCTACTTATAAAATCCTCCAATCCCGGTAACATCCTCGTAAATCTCTCTGCATCCTTTCCAGTTTAATAACATGCTTTGTATCGCAGTAAATAATTTCAGCATCATCTGCGATTCTGTGGGTGATACTTTAAGACTTGTCCCTCGGGCTGTCTCCTCAGTTGGGAGCTCGTAGACAGGTATGTGATTATGATACACATCACGCAACAATAGTAATGGCAGCCACGTGCACAAAACTGAGAACGATGGAAGTGTCTATCCCGATGTGGGATGTAGTTACTAGAATGTAATGCAGCGTATGTAAAGATGTTCTGAAAAAGCTTAACAGAGTCTGAGTTTAACCACTCATTAGAGGCAGGCGATGGCCTCATGGTATTATTACTCAGGACTACGCTTCTGGGGTCCTGAGTTTTAATCCCACCAAGGCAGATGGCAGAATTTGACTTCAATAAGAATCTGGAATTAAGAGGCTAATGATGACCAAGAAACTCTTGCCAGGAAAAACCCATCTGGCTCACTAATGTCCTTTCAGGAAGGAAACTGCCATCCTTAGCCAATCTCGCCTGCATGTGACTCCAGACCCACTACTGACTCTTAACTGCCCTCTGGAATGGGCTCTAAACACTGGCCTAGTCAGCATCACCCTCATCCTGTGTCTAAAACAAAAAGCTAGAGGGAATCCTCCCTGATCCAGAACATCCACCCATTACCCAAATAGATACCCATTTATTACCTTTAATGGAACCAGACTACAGATAGCCGTGCTGTAACCTGTTTCAATGAGACACTGAGTCGATGTCCCTCAGTCATAGGTTCACGGATCCCATGGCTACTTTTGAAAACTGGGGGATCTTGCATCCATTGACCTAAGCCAATATTTCTTCCTCAAGCAAAATAACAAAGACATAAAGTAATCTGGTCACAGCATGTTATTGATTGCAGGTCTCTGTTATTTGCAAAGTTAGCCATTTCTCCTTTATTACAAAGAACAAGGACAGGACTTATACAGTTAATGGCAGGGTCCTGGGTAGTGTCATTGAATAAAGAGACCTAGGGGTTCAGGTACACAGTTGTTTGAAAGTTGCATCACAAGTAGACCTCTATAATATCACCCTTCAACCTCCTTTGTGCCAGTGAAAAATGTCCAAGCCTATCCAGCCTCTCCTTATAACTCCAAACCTTGTACTCCTGGAACATCCTGATAAACCTTTTCTGCACCTTTCCAATTTAATAATATCCTTCCTCAGTTAAGAAGGCGTTTAGCACACTAGCCTTCATTACTCACTGTTGTGTAGGAGTGCGATGTCATGTACAGGTTGTATAGGGCATTGGTGAGGCCACCTTTGGAGTACTGTGCACAGTTCTGGTCGCCCTGCTAGAGGAAGGATATTATTAAATTGGAAAGGGTGCAGAAAAGGTTTATCAGGATGTTCCAGGAGTGCAAGGTTTGGAGTTATAAGGACAGGCTGGATAGACTTGGACATCTTTCACTGGCACATAGGAGGTTGAAGGGTGATATTATAGAGGTTTTTAAAATCATAAGGGGCAGAGATAGGGCAAATAGCCAAGGTACTTTCTTTCGCATGGGAGAGTTCAAAACAAGGGGGCACAGTTTTACGGTGAGAGGAGAAAGATTTAAAAAGGACATGAGAGGTGGGGCAACTTCTTCACACAGACAGTACTGCGTGTGTTGAATGAGCTGCCAAAGGAAATGATAGATGCAGATACAGTTACAACATGTAAAAGACATTTGGACAGGTACATGAATTGGAAATGTTTAGAGGAATATGGGCCAAATGCAGGCAAATGGGACTAGTTTGGGAAACTTGGTTAGCATGGATGAATTGGACCAAAGACTCTATGACATCAAAAGTACTTTATTGACTATGGGATGTGCTGATGTTGTATAAGGCACTACTTACACACAGACCCTTCTCTTTGTGCAGTATGCAATCTGGCCTCCTGCCAGTGACAGTTCTGCACCTTCACCAGGTCAGATTGAAAGTCAAAGTTGAAGTGAGGATGAGGTTTAATGGACAAATGACCATTTCAAATATGAACACAGGAAATAGAGAGTGGGAGGGAGGCTGGCTGGAAGATTACAACAATTTCTCAGAAAACGTATGATACAGCGCTTGAATTAATTGAACATCCACAGTTTGTGAAGACAGAGGCACACCCGAGTTAACAAATCTGTAATTAGGCACTGACACCTCTATAACAGCACACCTTTCCTCTTCATGTCAAATTCAATTGACTGGAATACGAAACGGCTCCAATTCATCAGCTTCTGCCACTTGGAAAGTCCTTAATGTTAATGTTCTTGCATTGGCACATGTTCACCAACACATTCCAATGTTTATTTCATTGCAGACAAATCTATTTTATACAGCTCTGAAGAAGGGTCTCGAAACATTAACTCGGTTTTACTTTTAAAATCATAATTTTAATGCACTGAAAGGGAGATGGTGTCATTACTGTAACGTCACTGGATTCTTCATCCAGAGGCTAAAGTTTGAGGTCTTTGGTTCAAATCCCACCATAACACGGTGGGATTTAAAATCAGGAATGGAAAGCTGGTTTCCGTAACGGTGAGCGTGTAACTATCAGCTATTGTCATGTTCAATTATGGCACACCCCCCTACTCGACTTGGGGTGGGGGTCTGGGGTAGATAATGGGGCACTGTAGGCGGATGGCATTGAAGGTATGGAATAGGAAGGTTAGGACATCATGGGAGGGATGCAATGGGGGAATTAAGATGTTATTGAAAGACAGGTGAGGATGGGAAGGGAGGAAGATGGGAGGGTGAGGGGGAGGGGGAGGGAAATGAATATGACAATTCTGAAGATGACTCATGTCGCGCTTGAAACATTAACTCTGGTCTCTCTCCACAATGGTCCTGCTGTGTTTCTCCAGCACTTTGTGTCTCTTTCAAATGTCCAACATTTTGTTTTGATGTCCAAGAAAGGAACGGATTGGGTATGGCGAGAAAACAAGAGGATGATGGAATGGCATGGGTTGGGGTTTTAAAGGGACATATTTTTACAGTGAAGTTACTAATTTCACCACAAATGTTTTGTGGATCACTGCCATTTAATGTTAACAAGGTCAATAATAATCACTGTGCCACTGCCATGCTGGGTCACGTAAAGAACAATGGAACCCACACTCCAACCTCCAGCTGTATTCAGCCAAACCCAACCTCACACAGCTACCTCCATTAGCATTGGGAATGTGTCAAATTCCTGGTTTAGCCATGAGGGACTGCTGTTGACAAGTGCTGAAGAGACAGTGTTATGTATGCATACAACATTGCAGTATAGAATTCCCAAGGCATTTCACAGGCAAAAGGTACAATTCAATATATTCTTTCCGGACCTGCCCGTATGGTTTTTCTTAACTTAACATTTCAAACACTCCCATTCCAACTCACAGTAAGTACCTGCATAATTCTCTCTGCTCCTTTATCATCAGTCTGGAAAGTGTACCATTGTGATGTACCAGCAGCAACTACAACTGAGAGTTTGCAGGAAGAATGGTGAGCAGATGAACAGAAAAAAAAAGGTCTTCCTTCGCACCCACAACCCTCCTCGATTTTCTCTTCTCTAACACTAGCAGGTCTCCCTGCTGCAGGAAGGATGTTGTGAAACTTGAAAGGGTTCAGAAAAGATTTACAAAACATCGCCAGGGTTGGAGGGCTTGAGCTATAGGGAGAGGCTGAACAGGCTGGGGCTGTTTTCCCTGAAGTGTCGGAGGCTGAGGGGTGACCTTTTAGAGGTTTATAAAATCATGAGGGGCATGGATACGGTAATTGGACAAGGTCTTTTCCATGGGGTGGGTGAGTTCAAAACTAGAGGGCATAGGTTTAGGGTGAGAGGAGAAAGATTTAAAAGGGACCCAAGGGCAACTTTTTCACGCAGAGGGTGATGTGTGTATGGAATGAGCTGCCAGAGGAAGTGGTGGAGGCTGGTACAATTACAACTTTTAAAAGGCATCTGGATAGGTATATGAATAGGAAGGGTTTAGAGGGATATGGGCCGGGTGCTGGCAGGTGAGACTAGATTGGGTTGGGATATCTGGTCGGCATGGACGGGTTGGACCGAAGGGTCAGTTTCTGTGCTGAACATCTCTATGACTGGATACATGCCAGTATTCAACCAATGGTACAGTTGGCCAGCCTACTTCTGCCTTCACTCAAGTCCTTTCCACCACAAGTCAATGAGGGGCAGGAACGCTGGCTGGATCTTCTACCTCACCCCAGGCTACACGGAGTCCTTCTCCATCCCAACAGATTCCTCATCTCTCATCATCTAAGCAGAGAATTGAGCTTTCTGGATTTCGCACTATCGCCGAAATCTGGATGAGAGAAAGTAAGAGTCCATTGAGAGAGTTTGAGACCATGGAGCTCCATAAACAATGTCTCAGAAAAAATCCATAAAAGGGATTGGAGTACACCAACAGGTGTTGGTGATTTGGAGTTGGATGCGAGCATAAGAGATACAGTTAGTAAGTTTGCAGATTACACTAAAATTGGAGGTGTAGTGGACAGCGAAGAGGGTTACCTCAGATTACAACAGGACCTGGACCAGATGGGCCAATGGGCTGAGAAGTGGCAGATGGGAGTTTAATTCAGATAAATGCGAGGTGCTGCATTTTGGGAAAGCAAATCTGAGCAGGACTTATACACTTAATGGTAAGGTCCAAGGGAGTGTTGCTGAATAAAGAGACCTTGGAATGCAGGGTCATAGCTCCATGAAAGTGGAGTCGCAGGTAGATAGGATAGTGAAGGCGGCGTTTGGTATGCCTTCCTTTATTGGTCAGAGTATTGAGTACAGGAGTTGGGAGGTCATGTTGCGGCTGCACAGGACATTGGTTAGGCCACTGTTGGAATATTGCGTGCAAATCTGGTCTCCTTCCTATCGGAAAGATGTTGTGAAATGTGAAAGGGTTTAAAAAAGATTTACAAGGATGTTGCCAGGTTGGAGGATTTGAGCCAAAGGGAGAGGCTGAATAGGCTGGGACTGTTTTCCCTGGAGCGTCGAAGGCTGAGGAGTGACCTTATAGAGGTTTACAAAATCATGAGGGGCATGGATAGGGTCCACAAAACATTTGTAAATAGGCAAAGTTTTTTCCCTGGGGTAGGGGAGTCCAGAACTAGAGGGCAGAGGTTTAGGGTGAGAGGGGAAAAATATAAAAGAGACCCAAGGGGCAAGGTTTTCAGGCAGAGGGTGGTACATGTATGGAGTGAGCTGCCACAGGAAGTGGTGGAGGCTGGTACAATTGCAACATTTAAGAGGCATTTGGATGGGTATATGAATAGGAAGGGTTTGGAGGGATATGGGCCGGGTGCTGGCAGGTGGGACTAGATAGGGTTGGGATATCTGGTCGGCATGGACGGGTTGGACCGAAGGGTCTGTTTCCATGCTGTACATCTCTACGACTCTCTGACTCTATAACAGGCATAATAGGCCGAATGGCCTCCTTCTGTGTTGAATCTCTTGTTGATTGCATGCGTTGAGATCAGTGGGTTCACTTCCAGGAGCCCATTGCTTAGGAGGATTGGGGTATGTCCTGCTGGTCCTGCTGATGGCCAATTGCCAGATTTGGAAAACTGGAAACGGAGTAGGGATCAAGGATCTTAACTTCCGGCCCAATTCATAACAAAGTAACACAACAAATACATGCTCCATCTGTGTGGTCTGAATGATCTGGAAGTCAAACCGAAGAGAAGCCTTTCTTATTAAAGAACAGCCCAACTAAGTTAGGTGAAACAAAAGTTGTAAAAACATGTCAGTAACTCATGAACTGGAGCAGGGCTGCTTACTTTATAATTCTTTCTGTGATAGTGAGATGGTCACAAAACAATCTGTCCCCACACTGGTCACCCACCACAAATCAGTCTGATTTATACAGTTTTAAAATTATTTGATTTATACTTGGCCTCATCTCGTTAGACTGTTAATCACTCTGCCTTACAGGAAGTAGCACATGACAGCAGATCCTATTTACAGAGTCCGGTCTGAATTACAAGAGATTTCATTGTTACAACACTGGGTCACTCTACTGGATAAATAGACATGGAACAGCAAAGCAAACGCTCCTGATTAAAACGGGTGAGGGATTTGCTTTTAGATTACTTATAGTGTGGAAACAGGCCCTTCGGCCAACAAGTCCACACCGACCCTCCGAACAGCAACCCACCCAGACCCATTCCCCTACATTTACCCCTTCACCTAACACTACGGACAATTTACCATGGCCAATTCACCTAACCTGCACATCTTTGGACTGTGGGAGGAAACCGGAGCACCCGGAGGAAACCCACGCAGACACGGGGAGAATCTGCAAACTCCACACAGACAGTCGCCCGAGGCGGGAATTGAACCCGGGTCTCTGGCGCTGTGAGGCAGCAGTGCTAACCACTGTGCCACCGTGCCGATTTGCTTTTATGGCACATTGAACTCAAGACTATTCAGTGTAGTTACAACCAGATAAAAACCCTCAAAAAATTCGAGGTTTGAACTTTCTATTTTCACTGAGCTGACACCAAAAGTGTACAAACGGTAGAGTCACTATAGTCCCACCGAAGGATGGGGCTGCTCTCTCATGAGAGAGAGAGAGAGAGAGAGAGAGAGAGAGAGAGACGGAAGACTGGTGGTGGTTTAACCTGAGGGTCACTACGCCTCAGGTGAGGGGAGAAGTTGGGAAGGTAAGTCCTTCATGGTAAGCTCAGCCAGTGTGGGAATTGGTGGGTGGCATGGTAGCTCAGTGATCAGCACTGCTGCCTCACAGCACCAGGGTCCCGGGTTTGTCTCCAACCTCAGGTGACTGACTGTGTGGAGTTTGCACAATCCCCCTGTGTTTGTGTGGGTTTCCTCCGGGTGCTCCAGTTTCCTCCCACAGTCCAAAGATGTGCAGGTCAGGTGGATTGGCCATGGGAAAGTACCCATTGAGTTGAGGGATTAGCCATGGGAAATGCGGGGATAGGGTAGGGGGTTGGATCAAGGTGGGATGCTCTTTGGAGGGTCGAAGTTGACTTGTTGGGCTGAATGGCCTGTCTCCACACTGTAGAGATTATATGGATTCTAACCCACCCTGTTGTAATCACACTGAGCTAACCAAATATGTATTGCTGGACAGACAGGCCAAAGATTTCCATCTTGCATTCATCAAAACCCATTAAGGATCAGACTTGCAAGGGTCACACTATGGGACTCAAGCTGACAGTGACCTGCCTCAGAGCAACGCAAAGGCCCAGGTATTAGGTTAACAAGAAAAGGAGCTTAAAAATGTGTTGCTGGAAAAGCACAGCCGGTCAGGCAGCATCCAAGGAGAAGGAGAATCGACGTTTCGGGCATAAGCCCTTCTTCAGGAATGAGGAGGGTGAAGGAGAACACATTTTAACACATTTTTAAGCTCTGATCTCCAGCATCTACAGTCCTCACTTTCTCCTAACAAGAAAAGGAGCAGAGCAGATTATTCTTCACGTTCACTGGGCATTTGCACTCAGAATCCAAGATAGGGCAGCACACTCGAAAGTGAGGATCCACAACCCTGTGTGTATGGACAGCGCAAGGATATAAGAATCCTTGCAGCTCCAGGGTCGGTAACAGGAAGTGCAAGGGAGAACCTTTAATTCAATGCCAAATCATGCACAGAAAGCAAAATAAAAAGTGATGGATTTAGAGAGACAGGAACATTAAAAAAAGGCTTAAAAAGACAATTCTTTAAATCTGTAACAATGATTAAAGGCGAGAGGAATGAGACTCCCCACTTGTAAAACTGAATTTGCAGTGCCAAAGATGTTGGTTCACTGCAGGTACGCTTTACCATGCTATGAGACATGGATGTGCTTGAACTGCCAAACACTCACCTTTCGGGATGAGTTCAGTGGGAAAGGTCCCATTCCCTGTATCAGAATGGTCTTGGTGCAGTACTGTCACAGTAAAACGTTTGGAGAACTATTGCAATCCCAACTGTCCCTTCCTGATTTCCATCCTGAATAATGGGTGTCTGGTCGCTAAAAGTTATTGTCTAATGTTTTTCAATACCAGCGAACAGTGATAACCTTGCTTATTGGTACTGCAAATTCCAGAGCACATTTCCTACAAAGTCTGTATGACTTGAATGTATGGATGAAGTGGTGCAATAATCCCCTCTCTGGAGGTGATAGAGTCATAGAGATGTACAGCATAGAAACAGACCCTTCTGTCCAACCCATCCATGCCGACCAGATATCCCAACCCAATCTAGTCCCACCTGCCAGCACCCGGCCCATATCCCTCCAAACCCTTTCTATTCATATACCCATCCAAATACCTCTTAAATGTTACAATTGTACCAGCCTCCACCACTTCCTCCAGCCGCTCATTCCATACACATACCACCCTCTGCATGAAAAAGTTGCCCGTTAGGTCTCTTTTATATCTTTCCCCTCTTACCCTAAACCTATGCCCTCTTGGACAGTCAGTATGGCTTTGTGCGTGGGAAATGGTGTCTCACTAACTTGATTGAGTTTTTTGAAGAAGTAACTAAGGATTGACGAGGGCAGAGCAGTAGATGTGACCTATGTGGAATTCAATAAGGTGTTGGACAAGGTTCCCTATGGGTGACTAGTTAGCAAGGTTAGATCTCATAGAACACAGGGAGAACAAGCCACTTGGATGCAGAACTGGCTCAAAGGTAGAAGACAGAGGATGGTGGTGGTGGGGGTTGCTTTTCAGACTGGAGGCCTGTGACCAGAGGAGTGCCACAAGGATCGGTGCTGGGTCCTCTACTTTTCATCATTTATGTAAATGATTTGGATGAGAGAGACGGTGGGAAAAGAGAAATAATTGGGCACATTGGTTGACCTCAGTCTCACCAATAAATGAGTAAATTAGGGGAGGCAACAGCTTAATGGTATTGGTTGGCTGGATTGTTGGCTTATAGAGCTGGAAATGTGTTGCTGGAAAAGCGCAGCAGGTCAGGCAGCATCCAGGGAACAGGAGAGTCGACGTTTCGGGCATAAGCCCTTCTTCAGGAATGTTGGCTTATAGAGCAGCGTGATGCCAAGAGCGTGGGTTCAATTCCCATCATCGGTTTGAGGTTACCATGAAGGACTCTCCTTCTCAACCTCTTCCCTCGCCCGAGGTCTGGTGGCCCTCAGGTTAAATCACCACCAGTCCCTTCTGTCTAATGAGAGAGCAGCCCCTATAGTCTGGTCTATAGCGACCCAGCAAAAATAATCCAGAGGTGAAAGTAATGTTTTGGGGACCTGGTTTGAATCCTGCCATGGCAGATGATGGAATTTGAGTTCAATCGGAATATCTGGAATTAAGAGTTTAATGATTGTCGGAAAAACCCATCTGGGTCACTAATGTCCTTTAGGGAAGGAATCTGCCTTCCTTACCCGGTCTGGCCTACATGTGACTCCAGACCCACAGCAATGTGGATGACTCTTAATTAGGGCAATTAGGATGGGCAATAAACGTTGGCCTAGTCAACAATGTTTTCATCCTGTGAACAAATAAGGAAACATTGGCTATTCTACTTCTTGCCAACATTCCACTTGGCTCAATCAGGCAAACTCTCAGTATTGGAGGGTTAGTCAATACCTAACCCGTTGCCCACACTTAGACTGATTGTGGGAAAATCGCAGTTAATGACGTCACAAATGTTCATCAGAAAAAAAATACCAAGAGAAGGGATATTATTCCAGAAATGGACAGAGCGTAAAAGTGATTTACCAAAATGGTTCCGGGAATGAGGAACTTTAGTTTGGAGGACAGAGTGAAGAAGCTGGCAGTGTTCTCCTTCGGGAGGAGGCATCTGACTGAATATTTGACCAAAGTTTTCAAAATCATCCGCTAGGGTTGGTAGGGAGAAGCTGTTCCTGCTCGCAAAAGAAGGGAAGTGAGAGGGGCAGAGATTTAAAGATATATGCAAATGATGCAAGTGAGATGTGTGAAAAAAAAACATTTTCACTCAGGGAGAGTTGCCAGTGGTGGTAGTAGAGCCAGAGACATTCAGGACATTTAAGCGGCTGCTGGATAAGCACATGGATGACAGTAAATTGGGAGGTGTGTAGGTTAGGTTGATCTTAGATTAAGATAAATGCTCGGCACAACATTGTGAGCCGAAGGGTCTGTACTGTTCTACGTTCTAGTGGTTAAGGATGTGGAAGAGTTTATGCCTGAAACGTCGATTCTCCTGCTGCTAGGATGCTGTCTGACCTGTTGCGCTTTTCCAGCACCACACTCTAGACTCTGATCTCCAGCATCTGCAGCCCTCACTTGCCTGGAAGTGTGGAAGAGGCAGTTTCATTCAATTGAGGCATTCAAGAGGGGCAATGGATGATCAATTGGATGGAAATGGTGTTCAGGGATGTGGGAGTAAAAAGCAGGAGATTGGCACTAAGTAGCAGAACTGGCATAAGTGTGATGGGCTGAATGGCCTCCTTTCACACCCTAGAAATTCTGAGATGTTGCGAATCTGAGTATAACTGGCCTAAAACACTTGCATTTATTCCGCTAATCCTGACATAACCAAAATTCCCACAGAATTCCCAATGGCAGACGATGAAACAAAACAAAGGCATTTTAAGGATTTGTAAGCAATTACATTGACCATTTTCAAATTCCTGTCCAGATCCTCACAGAGGATTAAACAAAGAGATTAATTTATTTGCAGGAAAGCCACAGACTCAAATTCTTCCACACAGCAAAGAAGCAGAATAATCTTTGGACGTGAATTAGCACTGTGTATCAATTCTGCATCAACACATTGAAGATGTTGAAGTGGCTAGAGGAGTTGAAATCCAGGCTTATGGACTCTATATAACACATTGGTCAACAACCTTACAGTAAATATATGGAAATATAGTTCGTAATAAATGAAATGAAATCAAAAAGATGTTGGCTGAAGGAATGTGCTCAGAGAGACTGCTCCATAACATTTTCCAAGACACAGGGCAGGCGACCATGGAGTGGGTAAGTGAGGAATGGTTTCAGGCCCGAAAAACAGAAATTGCTGGAGAAATTCAGCAGGTCTTGCAGCATCTCTGGGAACGAGAAATCAGGGTTAACGTTTCGGGTGCAGTGACCCTTCTTCAGAATTGGCATTGTGTGGGTTTTTTTCAGAGTGCGGATGAGTGGGTCAGTGATGCTTGCGAGGAAACGAAGCTGAGGTGGGGGAGGTGTTGTCTGTCGGGTTCAAGTTTACAATGTAGATTGCTGCATTGGCGTAACACTCAGAAAGGATTTACAAGGATGTTGCCAGGGTTGGAGGGTTTGAGCTATCGGGAGAGGATGAACAGGCTGGGGCTGTTTTCCCTGGAGCATCAGGGGCTGAGGGGTGACCTTATAAAAGTTTATAAAAAAATGAGGGGCATGGTTAGGATAAATAGACAAGGTCTTTTCTCTGGGGTGGGGGAGTCTAGAACTAAAGGGCATAGGTTTAGGGTGAGAGGGGAAAGATATGAAAAGGACCTAAGGGGCAACTTTTTCATGCACGTAGAGTGGTGTGTGTATGGAATGAGCTGCCACAGGAAGTGGTGGAGACTGGTACAATTACAACATTTAAAAGGCATTTGGATGGGTATATGAATAGGAAGGGTTTGGAGGGATAATGAGGAGAAAGTGAGGTCTGCAGATGCTGGAGATCAGAGCTGGAAATGTGTTGCTGGAAAAGCGCAGCAGGTCAGGCAGAATCCAGGGAACAGGAGAATCGACGTTTCGGGCATAAGCCCGAGAGGGATAATGGACCGGGTGCTGGCAGGTGGGACTAGATTGGGTTGGGATATCTGGTCGGCATGGACAGGTTGGACCGAAGGGTCTGTTTCCGTGCTGTACATCTCTACGAGTCTATGGTGCATCCAATGGAAGAGAGTGAAACATTAAGCTTGAATGCTTCCAGGTTTTCAACCACCTCTAGAGTGATATCAGAATTCAACACAAATGCAATGTGTTCTCCACACTGCCACAGCACAGCAAGAACGCTCTCCAATAGCATATCATTTCTTGCACACAAAAGGCAAATTCTCAAGAGTATTCCCTATTTACAAAGTTCCGCTCATTCAACTCTAGCCTTTTGAGATAAATCTTTGGCTCTTTGCCACAGCTGCATTTCTATAGGAGCGGCTGGCTGCAGCCACACCAACATTCCACCTCCCTCATCCTAGTCTCCCACCCCACCCAACAGACACACTCCACCCCTGCCATCACTGAATCCCACCCACTGTCCCTGTCACATGCAGTCTACGCCTTCCAGTGTTGTTGAGTAACATTTCTACGACTGATGAGAGTGTGGTTGACCTTAAAGCTCCTAACGTGGTGTCCCAGGTACAGCTACAATGCCTAGCTGGTATAAAAGCTATTGTTTTAAACTCAGAGCATACACAGAAAGTCAGGATTGAGCAAAGGCAAACCCTTCATTCAATCATTCTCAACTTTTAGGTGCTAAAAGCCATTTCCTACTCCAGCTCCTTGGGAAATCTCACAAAGGAGCAACTTTTCACATCTCTACCAACAGCACCTTGCACTTACATAGCACCTTTGATGTCTCAAGGTGGACATTGACACTGAGAGTCGACTGAGAATATGATTGAAACTGTAGGATTTAAAGAACATTTTAGGAGGTGAAGAGACGGCTGAGAGGTTTAGGAAATGGCTTGTAGACCTCAGGCTAAAGTAGGTGAAAGAAAAAACAACTAGTGATGAAGCGATGGAAGTGGAGAATGAGTAAGAGGCTGGAGGTGGAACAACACAGTGGTAAAGCAGGAGATGGTTATACAGAAACAGGTCGGTCAAGTGTCCAAGATGGGGGATGAAAATTATGAAGAGTGAGGTGCTGGGTGTCAACGTGGGTCTGCATCAGATGGCTGATATTTTTTTCAGGACACTGCATGGTTAAGACCTCAGGTCAGTGGTGCACATGGCTGTATCTTCTCTGAAGAGACAATCCTTTCTATACCCAACCCGTACAGCAACTCAATTTCTCTTGCTATTAGTGCCAACCTCAGACATAAGCACCACATTGTTGAGTTAAAGCACACAGTCTCCCATTTCAGACCCTGACTTTCCTTTCCCCTCTAAGTCAAAGCACACTTGTGTTAAGACACTTGAGAACTGGCAGAGGAGGAAATTAGCCCCCGGGTTATATTGGGTATCCACCTACAATCCAACCCGGTTGTGTTACAATTGCACCAGAGGCACATTCAGATCTGTTACATCCAGCAGATTAATCGTTTCTTTAAAAGCTTTAGGATGTGTTCACAGATCATCCACTACAAGTTGCGGAAGGCTGAGACACTTCATGCAAAATGGACAGCTTGCACTGGTGTGTGCGTGTGTGTGTTTCTGTGTCTGTGTGTGTCAGGACTGAGGTGAGGAAGAATGTCATCACTCAGAGAGTTGTGAACCTGTGGAATTCTCCCCCACAGGAAGCTGCTGGGGTCAGTTTGTTAGATATATATTCAAGAGGGAGCTGGATGTGGTCCTTGCGGTGATAGAGATCAAGGGGTATGGAGAGAAAGTGGGGGTGGGATACTGAATTTGCACAATCAGCCATGATCATACTGAATGGTATTGCAGGCTCGAAGGGCCGAATGGCCTACTCCTGCTCCTATTTTTTGTTTCTATGCCTATGTGTGCATATCTGTGTCTCTGTGTGTGTGTATAGTGCTGCCAGAGGCGTCAGTGTTCGTTCGCGACATCAAATCAAGAACCCTCTGTTTGGATCAGATCCCTGTTAAAGATCCCATGGCACTACATGAAAATAAACAGCCCTGGTCAATATTTCTAACACCCTTCCTTCAACCAGCCAGTCTGGTCAAGCATCTTGTCACATGCCAAGTGTTTTTTTTAAACACATCAGTCACTGTCATTCAGCCCAATTTGTTGTTTGAAACAAGAGGGAGAGAATCTGCATTTGTGCTGTTTTTGACATCTGAAAGATGTGCAGCAGTCAATAATGTAATTTTTTGAAGAGTGGCAAGTCATCCCAGTTAATAATTTGAACACTGCACGTTCCCAAAAACAGCAACAAGGCAAATACTCTGTTAGCCTGGAGCTGGGTGCATTGAGGTATAAATATGGTTGGTTGGGAAACTTGGGACTGGGCTCCCTGCAATACTGGAGCAGGTCTTCCCATTACAAGGATGCGGCACCACCATTTAAAATAGCAGCCATGATTCATCAGTGCACATCCAGTTGTACCTCCAGCATCCACACCATTGGTGTAAAAGCTCATCATGGTGTAAGAAACCAACCAGATAAGTAACCACTGCAGTAACTGCAGGATCACGCAAAGCTGGTACAATTACAACATTTAAAAGTCATCTTGATGAGTAGATGAATAGGAAGTGTTTGGAGGGATATGGGCTGGGTGCTGGCTGGTGGGACTAGATTTGGGTTGGAATATCTGGTCGCATGGACAAGTTGGACTGAAGGATCTGATTCTGTGCTGTACATCTCTTTGACTCTACAGTAGAATAGAATTCATACAGTTTGGAAACAGGCCATCTGGCCCAATAAGTCCACACCTACCCTCCAAAGACCTTGGCACTCCCTTTTTCCTCTGTAATCCTACATTTCACATAGCTAACATACCTAACCTACACATCCCTGGACACAGTGGGTAATTTCCCATGGCCAATCCAGCTAACTTGCACATCTTTGGACTGTGGGAAGAAACTGAAGCACCCGGAGGAAACCCACGCAGACACGGGGAGAATGTGGAACTCCACATAGACAGTCGCCTGAAGCGAGAATCAAACCCAGGTCCCTATGAGGCAGCAGTGCTAACCACTGAGTCACCGTGCCAACCCAGTGATTCCCAATTTGGATTAAACTGGATTTTCAGGACAGTCAGGCTGTAGAAATGTGAAAGGCAAATTTGGTCTAACATGTTTCACCAGCAAAATGGGCCAGTGGTCCCTTACATTAGATTATGGTCCTTGTAACCCATCCTCCCAAATCAGACCTGGTGACCTCACGCACACTCGTCGATAGTTTGTCTTGGCTCTAATGCCCCAGCAGTGTGTACATGTTCATAACGGCATCGTTCGTGAACTCAGCCTTTCAAAATAGTGTCGAGGAATCTTTTCCACCTCCCCCCCATACAGAGCATCAATTCAACGCTGGAACGCAGCCCCAGTCCGTCCAGGATTCCCTCAGTGTTGCTCTCACTCACTGACATGCTCAGGTCTCAGATCCAGGGCTGGCTTGACTCGAAGACAGAGTTGGCACCACCAGCTGTGCCACAACTGAGACCTACCATTTTAGTCTGGCTGCACAGCATTGGCATTGGGTGCTGACCAATGGGTTGAGTGAAAGAGAGTGAGGTTTTCCCTACAAGCGGTCATACTTCACACTAGTGTCAGGTTGGCTTCTAACTCTAGGCTTAGCCATTAGCAAAGCACAAAACCGCGAAGCCCCATGAACACAGTTACGTAAATGCACTGTTAACCCAACAGCTGGTAATAGGTTTAGGGTGGGGGTGGGGGGGGGGACTTTAAAAGGGACCTAAGAGATGACTTTTTCACACACAGGGTGGTGAGTGTATGGAATGAACTGTCAGAGGAAACGGTGGAGGCTGCTATAATTACAACATTTAAAAGGTATCTGGATGGGTATATGAGTAGGAAGGGTTTAGAGGGATATGGGCCGGGTGCTGACAAATGGGACTAGATTAGTTTAGGATATCTGGTCGCCCATGGACAAGTTGGGCCAAAGGATCTGTTTCTGTGCTGTACATCTCTATGACTCTATGACAGCACTTCCTGGTGGGGAAATAATGGGTAACATTGTTCAAAAGACTAGAGAGGTGCAGTTAGAGAGGACTCAAAAGCAGTTAGCAAATATTTTCTTTGCTAAAGAAGGTGTGATTTTGAACTGGAGTGGAGTGAACCCATTTCACTGTACACAAACAAAATATTGACACAACACCAACTTCCATGGAATCATCTTCCTAAAACATTCCAGCTAAATCCACAAGCCAAATCTGACATTATGCCAACAAATCTTGAGAAACATCTGTACACAAGCTCAGTTTAACTCCTTCAAAAATCTCAGTTTAAATGGACCATTAGATGCAAAACACTTTTAAAATATTTGAAGAATTTTTTCTGCAGTCATAGGAATTTCAGATCAAAGGTAAACCAAGTGGCCCAACCACACCATAGCGCACTGGAAATGTCCACTTTCCTCACGATAAAAATCACACAACACCAGGTTATAGTCCAACAGGTTTATATGGAAGCACTAGCTTTCGGAGCACTGCTCCTTCATCAGGTGGTTATGCTAGTGCTAGTGCTTCCTACAAACCTGTTGGACTATAACCTGCCCTTGTGTGATTTTTAACTTTATCCACCCCAGTCCAACATTGGCTCCTCCACATCATCAATGCCATCACAATTTCCTGTCCCTTCATACTCTCTTGGTTACCTCTCAACCAATCCAAACCCTCTGTAGGCTTCAGATTGTCAAATATTTCACACGCCCTTATCTCAATGTGCACCCACTCCAGTTTGATCATCGCTGACCAACTTTCACTCCCAGTCTGGCAAAGCCTTGATTTTTACATTTTCATCCTCGTTTTTAAATCCCTCCATAGCCTCACTCTCTCAACTCTTCCTGTGTGGTGCCCCTCCAACATTTCAGACTCGTACAACTCTCCCCTCTTATATACCCTGATTTCACCCAACCATGGCAGCCATGCCTTTGATGAATATGCCTCTAGGTTAGGAATCTCCTCCCTAAGTCTCTCTTTTAAGATGCTCCTTAAACCCACCTCTCCAACTAAACATTCCTTCACCCAATTCAACATCTGATGTGGTTTGGTATCAAATTCTGGCATTTAACAATCCCATGAAGCACCTCAGGATGTTTTCTGTTGAAGAAGGAGCTATATAAATGTAGGTTGTTTTCATTTACAAAACATTTTGAGGTTGGTTAGCTGTCACTGCTAATACCAGAGTGGGGAGATGGTCAGAGAGGAATACATCACGGAAACAGACCCTTCGGTCCAACTTGTCCATCCCAATATGATCCCAAACTAAACTAGCCCCACCTTCTGCATGTGGCCAGTATCCCTCCAAACCTATTCATGAACTTATCCAAATATCTTTTACACATTGCAATTATACCCACATCCACCACTTCTGCTGGATGTTCATTCCAAATACCAACCATTCTTTGTGTAAAAAGTTGTCTCTCATATTCTTTTTAAATCTTTCTCCTCTCACCTTAAAAATCTGTCCCCCCCAGTTTTGAACTCCCCTACCTTGGGGAAAAGACACCTGTCATTCACCTTATCTATGTCCCTCATGATTTTATAAACCTCACATAGGGTCATCCCTCAACTTCCTTCGCACCAGTAAAAATAAAGTCCCAGTCTTTCTCAAACCCTCCATTACCAGCAACATCCTGGTAAGTCTTTTCTGAAACCTCTCCAATTTAATAATGTCCTTCCTGTAACAGGGTGACCAGAACTGGACACAGTGCTCCAGAAGAGACCTCACCAATGTCCTGTACACCCTCAACATGACGTTCCAACTCTCTACTTAAAGGGCTGAGCAATGAAGGCAAGCGTGCTAAATGCCTTCTTAACTACCCTGTCTACATGTGACACAAACTTCAAAGAATTATATACATGAACCTCTAGGTCTCTCTGTTCTACAACACAAATGTTTTCTCGGATGGCGATGGCTAGCATGAGGGGACATAGCTTTAAACTGAGGGGTGATAGATATAGGACAGATATCAGAGGTAGTTTCTTTATTCAGAGAGTTGTAAGGGCATGGTATGCCCTGCCTGCAACAGTAGTGAACTTTAAGTGCATTTAAATGGTCACTGGATAAACATATGGATGAAAATGGAATTGTGTAGGTTAGATGGGCTTCAGATTGGTTCCAAAGGTCGGTGCACCATCGAGGGTTTGGGGGGCCTGAACTGCACTGTAATATCCAGGCTCCTACTATATAACTGGTGTGATCCAGAGATCAAGGTGAATGTTCTTGGGCCGTGGGTTCAAATCCCACCACTGCAGCTGATGGAATTTTAATTCAATTTATCAATTAACCACAGTTCAAAAATCACACAACACCAGGTTATAGTCCAACAAGTTTAGCTGGAAGCTCTAGCTTTCGAAGTGCTCCTTCTTCATCTTATGCAGCAAGGCTCTGAAAGCTAGTGTTTCCAATTACACCTGTTGGACTATAACCTGGTGTTGTGTGATTTTTAACTTTGTCCATCCCTGCCCAACATCAGCATCTCCAAACCAATTAATCAACAATGACTGAAAAGGTGTCGAGGTATTGGTGATCATCAACTGTGATAAAAACCCATTTGGTTCACTAATGTCCTTTAGGGAAGGAAATCTGCCTTCCTTACCCAGTCTGGCCTCCATGTGACTCCAGATCAATGACAGTATGGTGAACCCTGAAAGTGCCCTCTGAAGGCCACCCAGTTTCAAGGCAATTAGGGATGGAGGGGGAATGTTTGTTTTGCTGTTGCACCTACATCTGACAAAACAGTAATTTAAGAACCCCCAAAAGGTTCACCCTCTGGTCTGTGCTTGCTGAGTGAAATGGTAAAGCTGTCACTAAGCTCAATTCAGGAGGTGGTCACTTCAGGTTTTGTCAGTGACAGAAATCTTCTGCCTGTCAACAACTGTGTGATCGGTTCTTG
This sequence comes from Chiloscyllium plagiosum, assembly GCF_037043375.1. Classification (NCBI taxonomy): domain Eukaryota; kingdom Metazoa; phylum Chordata; class Chondrichthyes; order Orectolobiformes; family Hemiscylliidae; genus Chiloscyllium; species Chiloscyllium plagiosum. Next base: position 12,813,804 of record NW_028270169.1, on the reverse strand, counting down.
GGTAACTGAACATCATGGAACTGGGAAAAGATAGACAGTGACAGGAGAGAGGGCATGACAAACAGTGAGGGAGAATGAGTGTGCAAGAGCAAGCGCGCAAGGGAGAGTGAGCAGGAGAGAGCGAGCACGAGAGAGCGTGAGAGAGACAGAGAGTGTGAGTGAGTGCGATCACACAAGAGAAATGAGGGAGAGCGTGCATGCGAGGGAGAGCAAGTGAGGGACAATAAGCACGTGAGAGAGAGTGCGAGAGAGCAGGCACACGAGAGACAGCACGCAAGAGAGTGTTCAGTTCTCTGGCTCAGGAGCAGTCTTTCTGTTCTCTGCAGTCCAAATTCACTTTAAACCAGTTTGTCTTTACTGCAACAGTTGTTTTAAGCAGAGATATTTTATTGAGAAGACAGCTTTTGCTTGCTTTCCCCCATGTAGGGAAGTCTGAAATGTGACAGATTAATCACTCAGCATCTACAAAACAAAAAGTCAGTGGGTTCACCTAAAATGTGGGATTGGGAATTTGACGGGAGGGTGGAGCAGGGCACAGAAAAGAGAGAGAAAAACCTGGTGATTGAACATTGATTGTGCACCTGAAATTCACATGAAACCAGCAGAATATCTCCGCTGCTAATACTAGATGGAGTCTTTCTCTCAACTAATTCTGTTCCAGCCATTCCTCCCCCTCTCTCTGCACTACAAGCTACTTCAGACGAGACAGCGTAGTTAGTGACCTGTCACCTTGCATCCCAGGGGAAGCTGTAGGGTATTTCAATGCTCAGTATCGCAAGGACACACTATACAGAATGAGAGCCGGTTAAAGAATGAGACCATTAGCCCACTGAGAGCTCATTCATCAAAATGTAGATTCAATCTCTTTCCAATTTTGGGACATGGTCAAAAGGGCAGATACGATTGATAGCTCAACAGAAACTGGGAGCCAGCTGACAGCTTTTTTATTAAATAGAGTGCACTTGTATTGTGTCCCCATTACTGAAAGCAGTTCTGAAGCATCTACACAGCACTGAGCAGCACAGATACTGGCTTCCCTCAATACCTCCACAAGCAAGAATGGGCACAAATTCGATGTCAAAGGATGGTTATGCTCGCACAGTATGCCAGCTGCCTTTCCAAAGCCCACCTACAATGGGCAGAACGCAACCTAATTTCAGCCAACACAACATCAGCTCACAAGCAGACAATGTGACAGCCAAGTGGTGCATAGCCAACTCCCAAAACAAAAATGAATGACGGACTTAATCAATGGTGGCATTTGAAAGGAAGCTGGATGTAAACGTGAGAAGGAAGAAAAGGTCAGGGCTATGCAATAAGCTCACGTTTGTGAGGTAGGATGGGTGATGTGTATGGGGATAACTGGATATCCCTGTGTTTTAATCAACACCCTGCTCTCTTGTAGCATAAATTATTGTGCAATTTTACATTCTTGTGTGTGAACCTGAGACCGCACAACAGCATGTTGCTCTTTTTGTTTTACCAATGTCCCCGTGTTCTGGGAATGTTGGTTAAAGGCCGAGAGTGAGAGAGACTTCACTAGAGTGAGACTAAGACAGAGTGAGGAGTTGGGAACTTGGGGCATAGTGGGAATTTAAGGAGGAAACCTTTTTGCAAGTTTAATTTGTAAAGATCACGTCCTTTTGTTTTGTGTTTTTGTGTCAAAACCGTGGACTGAAATACTGCAGAAGGAATTGTTTCAAAACCACTGCTTGAAAGGGTGACTGCATATTTGGAAAGATATCCCCGCTGAGCATCATGTGAACAACAGTCTGAACAAGCAGGAATTGATGCTCAGGTTGGGAATTTGTAGAGGGAGGAGGGGGCACAGAAAAATGAGAGAGAGAAACAGAGTGATTAAACATTGATTGTGCAACTGAAATAGAGAAAGACATTAAACCGGCACAGAAGAGGGAGAGAGAGAGCGAGAGAGAGCGAGAGAGAGAGAGAGAGAGAGAGAGAGAGAGAGATACACACAGAGAAGAGACAGAGAGAGAGAGAGAGACACATACAGAGAGAAGAGACAGAGAGGGAGAGTGTGGGCACATGTTCAGTGCTTCCCTAGCTCAGCAGCAGTCTCTGTTCTCTGCAGTCAAAGCTCACTTTAAACCCAAAGAAAACCAGTCTGTTTTCCCAGCAACAGCTGTTGCAAGCTCTGATATTTTACTGATATCCAAGAGACTTTTTGAATAAGTACGTAAGTTAGCTCGCTGAACTTGAAGGTTTATTTTCAGATGTTTCTTCAACATACTAGGTAACACCAGGAGTCAGAGTCTCTGGTGAAGCAATAATGTTACTTAGTATGGTGACGAAACATCTGAAAACAAACCTTCCAGCTCAGCGAGCAAACCTACAGACTTATCATGAACCTGAGCTAGAAATCTTCTCAAAACTTCGCTGGCAGACTTTTTTAATAGGTGAGTTGGCTACCTTGTTTCTCTCACCAACCAATGAAAACATCCACAGAAAGGTGACATCATCAACGTGCTAGCCAGCAAAATAATCACAAAGACCACAGTAGCCACAGAACCTGGGAATAAAGTACACTGAGGTGTCTTTCCAATTCTTCACCAAGGTTTACAAAATTATGAGGGGCACGGATAGAGTAAATAGGCAAAGTCTTTTTCCTGGGGTGGGGGAGTCCAGAACTAGAGGGCATAGATTTAGGGTGAGACGGGAAAGATATAAAAAGGGACCTAAGAGGCAACAGAGGGTGGTACGTGTATGGAATGAGCTGCCAGAGGAAGTGGTGGAGGCTGGTACAGTTGCAACATTTAAGAGGCATTTGGATGGGTATATGCATAGAAAGGGTTTAGAGGGATATGGAAAGGGTGCTGGCAGATGGGATAGATTGCGTTGGGATATCTGGTCGGCATGGACGGGTTGGACCAAAGGGTCTGTCTCCATGCTGTACATCTCTATGACTCTATGACTCTTATCTGTGTCTGTGTATGGGTATAGGGAGTTTAAGAGGCGGTTAAAGTCTTAATGAATACTGCTATATGCCAAAAGTTTATAACTGTTAGCGAGTTTAGAGAAGATTTGTAGCTCAGGTTGAGGTTTTGGATGTAGGTTTGCTCGCTGAGCTGGAAGGTTCATTTCCAGATATTTTGTCATCCTACTAGGTAACATCTTCAGTGGGCCTCAGGCGAAGCACTGCTGATAATTCCTGCTTTCTATTTATATGTTTGGGTTTCTTCGGGTTGGTGGTGTCATTTCCTGTGGTGATGTTATTTCCTGTGGTGAAGTCACTTCCTGTTTCTTTTCTCAGGGGGTGGTAGATGGAGTCTAACTCAATGTGTTTGTTGATAGAGTTCTGGTTAGAATGCCATGCTTCTAGGAATTCTCATGCATGTCAGTGTTTGGCTTGTCCTAGCATGGATGTGTTGTCCCAGTCGAAGTGGTGTCCTTCCTCATCCGTATGTGAGGATACTAGTGAGAGTGGGTCATGTCTTTTTGTGGCTAGTTGGTGTTCATGTATCTTGATGGCTAGTTTTCTGCCTGTTTGTCCAATGTAGTGTTTGTTACCGTCCTTGCATGGTATTTTGCTTATAACTGTTTACCTGTCCCTACATTCTTGCAATAAAATGATTCTTGTTCAGCAGAGAAAGCTGGCTCATGTGCGCTATCAGCGTTGAGTCTGACAAACCAGGTAAGTTGAGAAAACTTTGGAATCTTTAGTTTTTGTGGGAACTTACAGAGGTTTGACTTCTGAAGTGCTACCCCAGGGAGGCATAACAGCAGAAAATGCAGCAAGTCTGAAGATTAGGAGTATTTTAGAATTCAGGAAAAAAAATTTGATCAAGACGACCGAAATAGAAATAAAATTTCATAGAATGTGGAAACTGACCACAATAAATATGCAACACAAGTAAAGACAGGTATAAGTCTCTCACAGTCAGAAGCTAGCGAAAATATAATAGGGACCCAAGAAATGTCAGAAGAGGGGAAAAGAAGTGTGGAAATGCCACAATTTATTGTAAAAGGTGTAATAACAGAAAGCTCAGAAAGCATTAACTTGATTAGACAAAGCCAGCGTGTGTTTATAAATTGCAAGTCATGCTTAACAAACCTACTGGAATTTTCTTTTCAAGGTGTGCTCATAAAATGGATAAGGGAGAACTGGGTATATTTGGATTTTTGGAAGGTTTTTGAGAAGGTCCTGGGGAGTCCAGAACTAGAGGGCATAGATTTAAGATGAGAGGGGAAAAATTTAAAAGGGACCTAAGGGGCAACTTTTTCATGCAGAGGGTGATGTGTGTATGGAATGAGCTGCCAGAGGAAGTGGTGGAGGTTGGTACAATTACAACACTTAGAAGGCAACTGGATGGGTATATGAATAGGAAGGGTTTAGAGTGATATGGACCAAGTGCTGGCAAGTGGGACTAGAAGGTGCAGGTCAGGTGAATTGGCGATGCTAAAATTGCCCATAGTTTAGGTGCATTAGTCAGAGGGAAATGGGTCTGGGTGTGTTACTCTTCGGAGGGTCAGTGTGGACTTGTTGGGCCAAAGGGCCTGTTTCTACACTGTAGGGAATCTAATCTAATGGGGCGGCACGTTCGCTCAGTGGTTAGCACTGAGTCAGCTATTACGAGTATGGATCACTGAATATGGAGTCAGCTATTACGAGGGGGCATAGCTTTAAATTAAGGGGTGGTAGGTATAGGACAGATGTTAGGGGTAGATTCTTTACTCAGCGAGTCGTGAGTTCATGGAATGCCCTGCCAGTAGCTGTGGTGGACTCTCCCTCTTTATGGGCATTTAAACGGGCATTGGATAGACATATGGAGGATAGTGGGCTAGTGTAGGTTAGGTGGGCTTGGATCGGCGCAACATCGAGGGCCAAAGGGCCTGTACTGCGCTGTATTCTTCTATGCTGCCTCACAGTGCCAGAGACCCGGGTTCAATTCACGCCTTGGGTGACTGTCTGTGGGAGTTTGCACATTCTCCCCGTGTCTGCGTGGGTTTCCTCCAGGTGCTCCGGTTTCCTCCCACAGTCACAAAGATGTGCAGGTTAGGTGAATTGGCCATGCTAAATTGTCCATAGTGTTAGGTGGATTAGTCAGGGGTAAATATAGGGGGGTGGGTTTCTCTTCGGAGGGTCAGTGTGGACTGGTTGGGACGAAGGGCCTGTTTCCACACTGTAGGTAATCTAATTAGGTTAGGATATCTGGTCAGCAAGGATGAGTTGGGCCAACGGGTCTATTTCCATGCTGTACATCTCTGTAAAACATTAGTGGTCAAAATTTAAGCACGTGAGATTAGGGTTAAGATACTGGCATGGATTGAGAATTAGTTGACAGATAGGAAATAGAGTATGGTAATAAACTGTTTATCTTCCAAATGGCAGCTAGTGATTAGCAGGGAATTGCAGTGATCAGTGCTATTCATGATATATATAAATGTCCTGAATAGTGAGGACTGAATGGAACATTCTCAAATTTTCTGATGACTCAGAACTGGGTGGAATGAAGATTTGTACAGACGATGCAAAGGAGGCTTCAAGGTGTATTTAGACAAATTGAGTGAGTAGGCAAACACATGACAGATATAGCACAACGCGGGTAAATGTGAAGTTATGCACTTTGCGTAAAAATCAGAAGAATATCATTTAAATGTTGATATTTTGGGAATTATGAATGTACAAAGGAGTCTGGGTGTCCATGTACACAAGCAGGATCAGCATGAATTAGAAAAACAAATGGTATTTTAGTCTTCATTGCAAAGAGGATTTGAATTCAGAAGGAGGGCTGTCTTACTGAAGTTATACAGGGTCTTGGTGAGACCACTTTCGGAGTACTGTGTGTAGCTGGTCTCCCGATTTTACGAAGGGTTTACTTCCCATAGAGAGCGAGCAGCAGACATTCACTAGGGCTGATACCAGGAATGGCAGAAACACAAAAAGAAGTTGCTGGAAAAGCTCAGCAGGTCTGGCAGCATCCGTGAAGAGAAATCAGAGTTAACGTTTCGGATACGGTGGCCCTTCCTCAGAACTGATGGCGGCTATGAAAATGTCGGTTTATATGCAGATGATAGGGTTTTTACAAAATTGGTGTAAAGTGTCAGAGGAATCACGGATGTAGATGAGCAGGGACTGGATCAGGAGTCAAGGTCGAAGAGGTGGGTTGTGTGTGGGGCAGGAGCAGGCTGAGATAGTGGGTCTACCCAGGCTGTTTGTGGATTTTTGGAAGGAGGTAGCAACAAACTGTACGGCTGGGAAGCAGTTGCAGGGTGAGGTGGGGGAAGATCACCTGATGAAATGAGGTTGGTGACGGTAATTGACCTTAACTATCTCTTGGTTGTGACTTGTACATTTCCTAATTTTTGCGTTCCTTCTCTTTTCTCAGTACCTGAAGTACCTTCAGAGATTTCTTCCATTAAAAGCACTTTATAAATGGGAAAGTGGCAGTGTAGTGTCTTGTAATGCAGAGGCTAAGTTTCCGGGTATGCAGGTTCAAATCCCAACGCAACAACTGGCCCTGAAACTCATTTGGAATATTTGGACACTGGACTTGCTAGTAGAGGCCATGAAACCCATCATCAGTTGTTTAAAAAATTCCTCTTTAGAGCAGGAAAAAAAAACCCAGAGAGGAATTCTGCTGAATGTTTAAATCCATCAAGATTTCGATTTCGATAAAAGAGAAACTGACAAAACCAAGAGGGAGACAGACGAAACGACTGGCAACAGAGCCGGAGATGACAGATAGAAACAACTTTCTCTTTAATGAAATGTGTGGTTAGGATTCAGAATGCAATACGCTGGTGTTGTCCAGTGACAATCTCCATGAGGGAACTGGATAAATACTTGAAAAGAGAGACAGTAAATACAAAATTCAGCATCAGCAGAAACAAACTGAACCAGTTTCCTGGCACAGGGGTGAAAACAAGAACAGAACCATTTTAAAAAACACACTCTTCTGCGGTCTCTCTTCTCCAACCCCCTCCCCAAGAAAGATTAGCACCCTATCAGGCAATATATTCTGAATTCCAAACACTCACTTCATTAAAATAAATTGTTCCCCTATGTTGCCTCTAGTTCTTTTGCCAATTGTCTTTAAATCAGTGCCCTCTCGCTATGAAGCTCCCTTAGTACTGTGAATTAAAAGTATAGGGAGGGCTCTCTCTCTCTAAACCCTTTCTCCTCCCTCCCTCCCCCTACGCAGTTTAGAGAGGGAATTCATCAGGTTTACACACATCCAGATCTGAATCCACCCTCACCCAAATTAATGGGAGAGCAGACATTCAGAACTCTTGCTGCTTTGTGATGTATTGTTTCAGCTCGAGTGAAAAGCTATCATTAAATTTTAAAAGAGAACACACTCATTAACCTACATTTCTGTGGGTCCTGATTTTGTTTTTAAAACACCAAAGACTAATTAAGATTCCACAGCCAGGCACTTTGGGTACAATAAGGTTTCCAGCAACTTTTACTAACTGCTTGAAAATTCAGGTTCAAACATTAAGAAAAAAGCTGGATAAAAGGAGATAAAATGACACTCGCGCTTTTGCACACGTAGGCACACACAGACAGACAGAGACAGAAACACGCAGACAGAGACAGAGACACGCAGACAGAAGCACACACAGATAGACAGACACAGAGACATGCACAGACAGGTACACACAGACATACAGAGACAGAGACATGCACAGACAAAGACACACAGATAGACAGAGACAGAGACACGCAGACAGAGGCACACACAGATAGACAGAGACAGAACACGCAGACAGAGGCACACACAGATAGACAGAGACAGAGACACGCAGACAGAGGCACACACAGATAGACAGAGACAGAACACGCAGACAGAGGCACACACAGATAGACAGAGATAGAGACACGCAGACAGAGACAGAGACACGCAGACAGAGGCACACACAGATAGACAGACACAGAGACATGCACAGACAGGTACATACAGACACACAGAGACAGAGACATGCACAGACAGAGACACACAGATAGATAGAGACAGAGACACACTCAGACAGAGGCACACTCAGACAGACAGAGATAGAGACACACAGACAGAGACACGCAGACAGAGGCACACACAGATAGACAGAGACAGAGACATGCACAGACAGGTACACATAGACAGACTGAGACAGAGACATGCACAGACAGAGACACACAGAGACAAACAGAGACAGGCACACACAGATAGACAGAGACAGAGACACGCAGAGACAGGCACACGCAGATAGAGGCACACAGACAGACAAACAGAGACAGAGATACACAGACAGAGACAGCGACATGCAGACAGACGGACACACAGACAGAGACACGCACAGACAGAGACACACACAGACAGAGACACACACAGACAGAGAGAGACAGAGGCACACACAGACAGAGGCGCACAGACAGACAGAGGCACACACAGACAGACAGAGACAGAGACATGCACAGACAGGTACACACAGACAGACAGAGACACGCACAGACAGAGGCACACACAGACAGACAGAGACAGAGGCGCGCACAGACAGACAGAGACACGCACAGACAGACAGAGACAGAGACACGCACAGACAGAGACACACAGACAGACAGAGGCACATACAGACAGAGGCGCACAGACAGACAGAGACACGCACAGACAGACAGAGACAGAGACACGCACAGACAGAGGCACACACAGACAGACAGAGACAGAGACATGCACAGACAGGTACACACAGACAGACAGAGACACGCACAGACAGAGGCATACACAGATAGACAGAGACAGAGGCACACAGACAGACAGAGACAGAGACATACACAGACAGGTACACACAGACAGACAGAGACACGCACAGAGGCACACACAGATGGACAGAGACAGAGGCACACACAGACAGACAGAGGCACACACAGACAGAGGCACACACAGATAGACAGAGACACGCACAGACAGGCAAACATGAATAGAGACAGAGACACGCAGACAGAGGCACACACAGACAAACAGAGACAGAGACACGCACACACAGACACACACAGATAGACAGAGACAGAGGCACACAGACAGACAGACAGACAGAGACATACACAGACAGGTACACACAGACAGACAGAGACACGCACAGACAGAGGCACACACAGATAGACAGAGACAGAGGCACACACAGACAGAGGCACACACAGATAGACAGAGACAAAGACATGCACAGACAGGTACACACATACAGACAGAGATACGCACAGACAGACTGAGACAGAGACAGGAGACATGCACAGACAGGTACACACAGACAGAGACAGAGACACGCAGACAGAGGCACACACAGATAGACAGAGACACGCACAGACAGACAGAGATAGAGACACGCATAGACAGAGGCAGACACAGAGACACACACTCCTTTACCAAATAACCGCTGCACGTGTGAATCAGAAAGTTAGAGTTGATTTATGTACCTAAACAAGTCACACAAATTCTGGACAATGTTTAACTTGAAAGGTTGCATCAAAATGGCTGGAGCAAATGACTGCAGCTGCTGGGATCTGTACTGAAAACAACAAACTCTGGAGGTCACAGCGGGTCAGACAGCATCCATGGTTAGAGAGAGCGAACTAACTTTAGGTCCAGATGAGAGTCATTTGGACTCAAAACATTAGCTTGCTCTCTCTCCATGGATGCTGTCTGACCGGCTGTGACCTCGAGCATTTGTTGTTTACATCTGTATGGCTGGCTCTGCAGAGTTTGTTAGAATTAAAAGCCTAACATTGTGCTCCATGTGACAATGAGGGGCAATTAAGTGAATAGCTGGACTTAACCAGTCGTGAAAAGGAATCTAGATAAGACAACATTAAGAGCCATAAATACTACCCTTTTCAAAAGAAAGAGGAAGGGATGAGCAAATTGTTCTCCGAATTGGTATGCTGGTCAATTGCTAACGTTTGGAATGTGAATGAGATGAACCTTCCCTCACCCAGCCCCTTCTGTTACAGTAAAGTCGGGGAGACAGACAGGCACTGTGGGTAAAGAGTTCTCTATTAAAATGAGCCTCTACTAAAATATCATATCACAATGTGTGTGACTTAATCAACAACAATTTATTGATGTCGCATCTTTACTACAGCAAAAACACGCCAAGGCACTTCACATGAACTCAAGGTTAAAGGAAATACATTGGGCCATTAGGATAGGTGATCAAAAGCTCGTTCAAAGAGTTCATTTTGTGAATGAGAGTGAAAGTGTGTGATCAGTTGGGCTTAGGCAGATGAAGAAACAGATCAATGTTGGAAAGCCCCCTCCAAGCCTCAAACCAGCATTGGAACTGTATTACTGTTCCTTGGGTCAAATTCGGGAACTTCCTTCCAATCAGTATTATAGTTGCCTCTGTGACTGCAGCGGTTCAAGAAGGCAGCTCACCACCATCTTTTCAAGGGGTAACTAGGGACGGGTAATAAAAGCTGTGTGGTTCGCAAGCTCCATTCAACCCCACCTCCCGGCTGACAGCCATTTCAACTGTCCCTTCCACTCCCCCAAAAACATGCCCATCCTGGACCTTCACCACGGTCAATATAAGACCACATGCAAGCTGGAGGGAAAACACCTCATCTTCCACCTTGGGAGCTTACAATCCTCAACATAGGATTCACCAGCTTCCAATTTCTCCCTCCCCTCACCACACCTCATCCTGGGTTCAGCCCTCCCTCTCTGCCCCACCCCTGTGACCTGACCTAACCTGTCCATCTTCCTTCCCATCTATCCACTCCACTCTTCCCAATGACCAATCACAATCACCTCCTACCTCCGCCCACCAATCGCCATTCTACCTAACTTTTCCCTCAGCCCCAACCCCTCCCTCTATTTATTTCTCAGCTCCCATTCCCCCTTCCCAGTCCTAATGAAGGGTCCTGCGGACTTTCCTGTTCCTCAGATGCTACTTGACCTGCTGTGCTTTTTCCACCCCTACATTTTATCAACTTTGACTTTCCAGCATCTGAAGTCCTCACTATCTCCAATAAATGCTGTACTCCCAGCATACTCAGGTTTGTGCCCCATGGCACATCTCTATGACTGAGGCTGTGGTCTCATACAGGTAAAACTTCAGTATTGAAGACTAGGCACCTGGGGATGAAGCCATCAAAAGGTAGAAGCCACAGCTGTATTGACAAAATTGAAAAGCTGGATTTGTTTTTGAGGTGAACTTGAAAGAAAGTGAAATGGCCAAGAGGCAGGAATTAAATTTGCAGACTTGGAATAAGGAGGAAATGGTGAGACCACACGTGGATTTGAAAACAGGGAACAACATTTTTTTTTGAGAATGTAAGCCTCTGCTGGACAACAGCCAAATTTGGTGAATGAGCAGAGGGTGATGGGATGTGGTGGGGGTTAGGTCTCTGGTTGATCGTTGAGGTGAGTAACACGGAAGACGCCGGTAAGGTTAGTCCATAATGAGTGTGAGGATGTAAGGATGGAGCAGTCGGTGTGACCACTCTCTAGGAGAAAGCATTGAGTCCATTGGAAAATGTTAGGAGAGGGACAGAGGACAGTTGTGAAAATGTTCAAGGTTCCTTCCCAACTTAGGCTGGGAGTGGGAGGAAGGCTGAGGGACAGAGATAGGCCAGGAGACTAGTGATAGGAACCCAGGGGAGTGCAGAAGGTAAATATCGGAGAAGAGAGAGAAAACTTGGGTTGGTCTGTCTGGATGGAGGTACCTCGGGAAAGGAAGAAGGGTTTAGAGGGAAGAAATGGAAGGCCTGGTTACAGGTCCTAAAAGGCACACCACACAGTCAGTGACTCTAAGACAGGAAACCACTACGCATAACCATTTTGGAGAAGGAATTGACCTCCAAGAGGGTGGTTTTCTCACTCATTTTCTGGAAATATTGAGTGGAGCTTACACCATGTTCTATATACACCAGGCAGGTATTTTACCCAAATGGTCAATCTTTATTATCAAAGAGTGAATAGAGAAAGGCTGTTCAACTCTAGGAGGTGGTGCAGGATTTTGGGGGGGTGGGGGGGGTCTCACCAATCTCCTCATGGTCCCCCAGTGCAAAAGCACTGAACTCAATTCAGCCTCCCTACTGTCAACGTGACTGGGTGGGGATGGACTGAGCAGAACCCAGACAGCTCCCTGGGCTATACAGCTCACTAGGCAAAAGTGAGGACTGCAGATGCTGGAGATTAGAGTCGAGAGATTGTGGTGCCGGAAAAGCACAGCAGGTCAGGCAGCATCAGAGGAGCAGGAGAATTGACGTTTCGGGCAAAAGCCCTTCATCAGGAATGCCCCTCAAACCTGATGAAGGGTGTTTGCCTGAAACGTCGATTCTCCTGCTCCTCGGATGCTGCCTGACCTGCTGTGCTTTTCCAGCATCACACTTTCGACTCTACAGCTCACTATCACACTGGGCAAGGAGAAGCTCTGAAACAGTACTTGCTGCTCAGCTTTCTAAAAGATCCTGGCACTTGGAACAAAGTGACTCTTTTATACATTCCATGAACAAGCTGACGTAAGATTCAAAGTAAGATAACCAGGCTTGTTAAAACCACATCGCTCATAAAATGTGTTCCTCGCTGGTGGATTCCCATTGACCAGACGTTTGTATTTATGACACAGTTTTGTGGTTCTAATATGAACCAGTGTTTAAGTCACTTGCAGTCTGTACCTCATGGCCCTGAAAGACTGGTTTCCATCAGCGAAGCTGACAGAAAAGAGGATGGTCATTGTCACCTCGTAATGGGGAGGCGATGTCTGAGTGGTATTATCACTAGACTACTCATCCAGAATTTCAACTAACATTCTGGGGAAATCTGGGTTTGAATCCTATCACGGCAGATGGTGGAATTTTCAGTATAAAATCTGGAATTAAGGGTCTAATAGTGACCACAAATCCATTGCCAATTGGTGGGGAGAAAAGCCCATGTGGTTCACTCGTGCCCTTTAGGGAAGGCAACCACCATCCTTACCCTGGTCTGGCCTACACATGACTCCAGACCCACAGCAATGTGGTTGACTCTCAACTGCCCCCTGGGCAATTAGGGATGGGTAATAAATGCTGGCCTAGCCAGAGATGACCACATCCCTTGAGTGAATATTAAAAAAAACTCATAATTAAAGTGTAGCTTTAATGTCGGACAAACATCCTGAGCTGCTTCAGAAGGACATGGGAAATAATGGACACAAAGACAAAGGAGAAATGATGGCAGATGGAAGTTGTCAGCGAGATGGTCTTTGAAAAGGAGGTGGTAGGAATCCTAGAGAGTAGCTGAAGGTTTAAGAGACAACGGTGTTGCAATGTGGGGATGGGATAGGCTGGGGGATGAGTTAAGTGGGATGTTTAGCCAATGTACAGGTTATTGGGAATAAACAGCAAAGCTGCAAGCACAAATCAGCACCAGACAGTCGATGGACTCAAACACCCATCCAATATCGAATGGTCCAGAACAAGGAGCAGTACAGTGGCTCAGTGGTTAGCACTGTTGCTTCACAGCACCAGGGACCTGGGTTCGATTCCAGCCTTGGATGACTGTCTGTGTGGCCTTTGCACGTTCTCTGTGTGGGTGCCACAGTTATCTCCTGCAGTCCACAGATGTGTACATTAGGTGGATTAGCCATGCATGATTACCTATAGTGTGCAGGTTAGGTGTACAAAGTTAAAACTCACACAACACCAGGTTACAGTCCAACAGGTTTAATACTATAACCTGGTGGCGTGTGATTTTTAACTTTGTACACCCCAGTCCAACACCGGCATCTCCAAATCAGGTTAGGTGTGTTAGCCATGGGAGATAGGTCTGGGTGGGATGTTCTTCAAAGGGTCAGTGTGGCCTGTTTCCACTCTGTAGAGATTCCATATTTTTTTAAAAAGTGGGCATGATTTTAAAGTGAAAAGCAGGAGGTTATAGAGGCGATTTCAGGAAATATCTTTTCACCCTAGGGGTGCCTCTCAATCTTTATAAATGCTTGGACAAGCACCTGAAATGTCATAACATTCAAGGCTATGGGCCAAGTACGGGAAAGTGAGGTCTAGGTAGTCTGTATTTTTTGGCGGTGCAGACTTGATTGGCCAAAGAGCCTTTTCCGTACCTTTTGATTCAAGTGTCTTCCAGACAGAGAACAGAATATGATCCCTCAGAACTTGCATTCCTTTTAAAACCAGAAATACAACTCAGAGAACAGGCAGATTAAAGAGGTGCATCATGCCATGACATGACATCTACTCACAGCTTCTCTACAAGATTTAACTATCTGGTTCTGGAGTATCAGATTCAACAAATTATTTTAAGTCCGGGTCATTCATTGAGGACTTTGGAATTGCTGTGTAAACATTCAAGTTTAGTCACTGGATCTGGTCTGATGAACAGGTGTATGGAAATGAAATGTTATTTTTAACCATCATTTACTGGGAATCAGGTGCACCAGTCTTCACGTGGATGTCAAATGGTGTTTGATATTGCTCCTGTGGAGTGCTTCGGGATGTTTAACAATGTTAAGAAGGTGACATTCAAATTTAACTTGTTATAGTAAACACCCACACGTGCAGAAAAATATTCCAAGGTGCTTTACCGGAAAGTAGTGAGTCAGAAGAGATATTATGGGACTTGTCCAAACAAACTAGCAGAAGCTGCTCATCATAGAATCCCTACAGTGCAGAAACAGGCCACTGAATTTCCCACTAATCCTCCAAAGATCATCCCACCCAGAACCAACTCCTTATCCTATAACCCTGCATTTCCCACGGCTAATCCACCTAATCTGCACATCTTTGGACTGTAGGAGGCAACCCACACAGACTTGGGGAGAACATGCAAACTCCACACAGTCACCCGAGGTTGGAATCAAACCCGGGTCCCTGGCCCTGTGAGAGGCAGCGGTGCTAACCACTGAGCAAACGTTGTCCTGACGCAGGTACAACACAGATCACAATGGGAACAAGCCAGAGCTTAGAGGATTGGACATTTTCTTCCCTTGATGCAGGTCTGAAGGAGATTGTATGGACCCAGCTCCAATCCCCTACTTGCTGCTTATCAGTGAGTCGAATATAAACAGGTTGTCAGAAACTCAGCAGACCTGGCAACATCTATGGGCAGAGAAGAACAGTCTGAAGAAGGGGCACTGGACTTGAAGCGTTAACCCTGTTTCTTTCTCCACAGATGCTGCCAGACCACCTGAATTTCTCCAGCATTCTGTGTTTGTTTCAGATTACCAGTACCCGCAGTATTTTGCCTTGACAACAGGCAATCAGTTTGGTTCAGTGCTAACAGGCTAGAATCATAGAGATTTACAGCATGGAAACAGACCCTTTGGTCCAACCCGTCCATGCTGACCAGATATCCCAACCCAATCTAGTCACACCTGCCAGCACCCGGCCCACATCTCTCCACACTCTTCCTATTCATATACCCATCCAAATACTTCTTAAATGTTGCAATTGTACCAGCCTCCACCACTTCCTCTGGCAGCTCATTCCATACCCATACCACCCTCTGTGTGAAAAAGTTGCCCCTTAGGTCCCTTTTATATCTTTCCCCTCTCACCCTAAACCTATGCCCTCTAGTTCTGGACTCCCCGACCCCAGGGAAAAGACTTTGCCTATTTACCCTATCCATGTCCCTCATAATATTGTAAACCTCTATAAGGTCACCCCTCAGTCTAACCTCAGGGGAATGTCCTCGGCCCAACTACTTTTAGTTGTTTCATCAATGACCTTCCCTCCATCATAAGGTCAGAAGTGGGGATGTTCGCCAATGATTGCACAATGTTCAGCACCATTTGTGACTCCTCAGATTCTGAAGCAGTCCACATTCAAATGCAATAAGATCTGGCCAGTATCCAGGCTTGGACTGAGAAGTGGCAAATAACATTCATGCCACACACATGCCGGGCAATGAATATCTTCAATAAGAGACACAATCTAATCACCATCCCTTGGCATTCAATTGTACAGTGACTGAATCTCCCACTATCAACATCCTGGGCACTACCATTGACCAGAAAACAGCTAGAGGCACCATATAAACACAGCGGCTACAAGAACAGGTCAGAGGCTGGGAATACTGCAGCGAAACCCCCCCCCCACCCCGACTCCCTAAAGCCTGTCCACCATTGACAAGCCCTAAAGTCAGGAGTGTGATGGAATACTCTCCACTTCCCAGGATGGGTGCAGCTCTAACAACACTGCAGAAGCTTGACACCATCCAGGGCAAAGCAGCCCACTTGATTGGCACCACATCCTCAATCATCCACGTCTTCTACCACCAACTCCCAATAGCAGCAGTGTATATCGGCTTCAAGATGCACTGCAGAAATTCACCAACAATCCTTAGACAGCATCTTCCAGACCCAAGGACAAGGGCAGCAGATTCATGGGAACACCTCCCCTCTGCAAGTTCCAAACCGTCCTGATTTGGAAACATATCATCATTCCTTCATTGTCGCTGGGTCAAAATCCTGGAATTCCCTCCCTATGGGCATAGTGGGTCAACCTACAATATGTGGACTGCAGCGGTTCAAGAAGGCAGCTCACCCCCACCTTCTCAAGGGGCAACTAGGGACAGACAATAAATGCTGGCTGAGCCAGCAATACCCATGACCTGATTCCACTGCTCTCCTGAGAAAGAGAATTCCACAATCGTATGATTCCTCACACAGTCCACTTCATCCCACTTGGCTACTCCCAGTCTTGCCTGATCTCAAAACCTGGTCATTTCCCTCAGTAACTCTTGACCTTATACAAGACAGGTGAAGGGATATTGCAATGGCTGTTTAGTGAACCCCACAGATCACCTTGGGGAATGGAGGGGGAGGCAAACACTGAACCTTTAATACTCTGATACACCAGTGCCACCACACACGATGGAATCACTCGAGGCTGACGTGGGGAACAGCACGTGTATATTCACAAATGCAACGTTCGCTCACTGAAGACATGCAGGACACAGAATATGAGACAAACATACGCAATGTCAACCCTCCTCTCAGGTAGGAGGGCTGAGCCTCAGGCTGAGCCTCCATGCAAAAGATGCACTTTTTAAAAAACTAAAGCAGAAACACATTTGACATGGCATTGGTCATCAGAAGCGAAGGATCAACTTTACAAGACTCTCGACTTGATTCCAGGACTGGGATTCTTAAGGACACGCCAACACAAGGACCAGTCACACTCTCACCAAAACTTTGCAAACATCAAGAGGAAAGGAGTGTGAAGAAGAACATACTCCTGAATTAGCAAACAAGGTCAAACTTCAGAGGAAATTCAAGATGCCCATTTTAACCACAAGTTACACAGCATGCAAATAAAGAAGTGATTTACTGTTCCAGCTCATGCACAAACAGACCTATAAACATTAATGTCTCGCTATTGGAGCAACAGGATTTGGCAATGAAAATAATGCTGCAATGCAATCTGGTGCTGAGGTCCGTTCCTTCAAATATCACATCATAAAATGTTAGAATTCAAACTAAATACCAACATGAGCCCAGTGCAATCAGGACAATCATTGAGAATACTCTCCATCCCCCAGAGCAAGCGCTCTGGCATGTCACAGCACTCCCATTCTTCCATATCAAAAGATTTCCATGCAATCCTCTTAGCTGAGCCCTCACAACTAATCTACAGCCCCAAACTTTTCTGCAGCTTTCACTCGAGTCCACATTTACAGTGGAAATGGAAAAAGACAGAGAGGGAGATAATAATTATTCTTTAGGTGAACAAATATCCCAATGAGCTTAATGGAAGCTTCATCTGGTCACAATGAAAGGGGGAACATATCCTTCCAAGAAACACCAGCAGTTTTCATTATACAGAATCATACAGAAGACAAGGAGGCCATTCAGCCTACTGTCTCCTCTACTGGCCCCATGAAACCTCTCACCAAAAATAGTTACACAATCCAGTAACAGATCTCAGCAGCAGTGATCTAATAAAAACCTGTATTTTTTTTCATGCAGATTGCAAATGGAACGTTGGAAACAGAAATGTTGGTGACAATCCAAATTGAGGACCCATGGTTGACTATAGCTTCAGAGTGAGGTGTGCAATATTACAGGAGCCTGATTCTCCGTGTGTGCCATGTTACAGGATCCTGTCTCTGTGTACAATATTACAGGATCCTGTCTCTCTCAGTGTGCAATGTTACAGGATCCTGTCTCTGTGTACAATATTACAGGATCCTGTCTCTCTCTGTGTGCAATGTTACAGGAGCCTGTCTCTCTGTGTGTACAATGTTACAGGAGCCTGTCTCTCTGCGTGTACAATGTTACAGGAGCCTGTCTCTCTCAGTGTGCAATGTTACAGGATCCTGTCTCTCTCAGTGTGCAATGTTACAGGAGCCTGTCTCTCTGTGTGTACAATGTTACAGGAGCCTGTCTCTCTGCGTGTACAATGTTACAGGAACCTGTCTCTCTGTGTGCAATGTTACAGGAGCCTGTCTCTCTGTGTGTACAATGTTACAGGAACCTGTCTCTCTGTGTGCAATGTTACAGGAGCCTGTCTCTCTGTGTGCAATGTTACAGGAGCCTGTCTCTCTGTGTGCAATGTTACAGGATCCTGTCTCTCTGTGTACATTATTACAGGATCCTGTCTCTCTCAGTGCAATGTTACAGGAGCCTGTCTCTCAGTGTACATTATTACAGGATCCTGTCTCTCTCAGTGCAATGTTACAGGATCCTGTGTCTCTGTGTGTGCAATGTTACAGGAGTCTGTTCTCTGTGCAATATTCTGTCCATAGCTCTGTTACCTTCCTCTCCATGTCCTGGAAAGGCAGCACTAGCCAAGGCATCTGGCCGACGAACTCCTTCCAGGGTTTGTACTCTTCCTCGGAGCTGATGAACACCACCTCCAGCTTGTCGCCGTTCTCCCCCTGCTTGAAGCGGCTGTAGAAGTCGGCGAGAGCCGCCGTGAACTCCTTACACGAGGCGCTCCAGCTGCAGCCGAAGTAGAGCGCGACCAGGCGGCCGTCAGTGCCCAGCGGCGAGCACTCCACCTCGGCCTGATCTCGGTCCATCAGCCGCTCCCCCAGCAGCTCGCAGAGCAGCTCAGACATCTTCCCAACAGCAGCAACTCACCCAACAGCAACAACAACAAAAATAATAATAATAAATCCAAACAAAACCAAAAACAGGGAGTGGAGAGAGAGAGAGAAAATCTAAAAATGAAAGGGGCAGAGAGAACAAAATCTTCTTCAGTGCAAATAATTCACAAGATTAATTCCTCGATTTTTTTTTGCTTCGATTCTGTAATCTCCTCCTCTCACTCTCTCCACAGTCTCCACCTATAGGACATGGCAAAGCGAAACTCCAGCACTGCTATTGGTTCCAGCAGTACATTTCTCCTTCAACATCACTTTTGTTCCCCATTATATTAGAATAAAACTTTTTCTTCCTTTTTTTAAATCCAAAAAACACACTTTAGGTTTCTTTACAATTGATGCACAGGGTGTGGGTGTCACTGGCCAGACTAGAATTTATTACCCATTCCAAATTCTTCAGAGAGTAATTAAGAGTCAACCACATCCTTGTGGATTAGTGGTGCTGGAAAAGCACAGCGGTTCAGGCAGCATCCGAGGACCACTGAACTGCTGTGCTTTTCCAGCACCGCTAATCCAGAATCTGGTTTCCAGCATCTGCAGTCATTGTTTTGACCTAGATCACATCCTTGTGGGTCTGGAGTCACATATAGGACAAACCGGGTAAGGATGGCTGTTTCCTTAAAGTAGGGACAATTAGCAATGGATTTCTGGTCATTGTTGGACTCTTAAATTCCAGATGTTGGGAAGATGTTTCTGTTGGTAGGAGAGACTAGGATTCGAGAGCACAGCCTTAGAGTAAAGGGAGGGCCTTTTGAAATGGAGATAAGGAGAACTTTCTTCAGCCAGAGAGTGGTGAATTCACTGCCACAGAAGGCTGTGTAGGCTAGGTCATTGAGTATATTTAACACAGAGATAGATAGGTTCTTGAGTATCAAGGGTTAAGGGAGAAAGTGGGAGAATGGGATTGAGAAACCTATCAACCATGATTGAATGGCGGAGCAGATTCGATGGGCTGAATGGCCTAATTTGTACTCCTTTGTCTTATGCTCTTATATTTTATTGGCATCAAATCCACCGCCTGCCTTAATAAAAAGCTAAAGAACTGCAGATGCTGCAAATCAGAAACGAAAACAGAAATTGCAGGACAGGTTCAGCAGGTCTGTGGAGAGAGACCAAGAGTTAACATTTCAGATCGAGTCACCCTTCCTCTGCCGTGGCAGGATTTGAACCTGGGTCCCCTGTATTAATAGCCCGGTGCTAATATTCACAAGGTTATTGCTTTCTCTTATTACCTGGAAGGGAAGAACATTTGCAACGGCTTCAGAAATTGTGGTATGGCAGGACAAACAGCCTCCTTCTGCACTGATTGGTAAAGTCACTATCATCTTCAGAGAATGGTAAGTACAAGCTAAGGATCACCATAGCTCAGGCAAGGGGTAAGGTTGAGAAGGCAGGACCTTCAGGGGAATCTCAGTGGTACAGGAATTGAACCCACACTTTTGGTATCACCTGATTTCTTCAAACTAGCTGTTCAACCAACTGAGCTAACAGAACCAGGTGTCAGAGCCTAAGGATTCTGGGTGGACTATTTAGGGCAAAGATGAGGAGACATTTCTTCACCCAAAGAGTGATGAGCCTCTGGAATTCATTACTACAGGAAGTAGTTGATGCCAAAATATTGAATTTATTCAGGAGGCGACTAGATATCGCACTTGGGGTGAATGGGGTCAAAGGTTATGGGGAGAAAGCAGGATTTGGCTGTTGAGCTGGATGGTCAGCCATGATCGTGATGAAAGATGGAGCAGCCTTGAAGGGCTGAGTGGCCTCCTCCTGCTCCTATCTTCGATGTATCTATGTTTCTATATAGCTGTCCCTAATTTACAAATGTATGACTTACAAATGCGATCCTGTACAGGGGTGTAACATATGAGCATTTCCTGTCCTTGTGAATGGCTCCCTTATGTTTTCCTGTACTGTATCCTAACTTGCACGAAAATCAACTTGCCAACAGACTCCCGAACAGAACCTGATCACGACCTGGGAACTGCCTGTATATGAAAATAAGTAAAGAACTGCAGGTGCTTGAAATCTGAAATGAGAACAGAAATTTGCTGGAGAAACTCAGAAGTTCTGACAGCATATATTCACAGAGTGATGCAGCATAGAAACAGACCCTTCAATCCAACTCATCCATGCCAATCAGATATCCTAAATTCATCTAGTCCCATTTGCCAGCATCTGACCCATATGCCTCTAAATCCTTCCTATTCATATACCCATCCAGATGCCTTTTAAATGTTGTAATTGTACCAGTCTTCACCACTTCCTTTGGCAGCTCATTCCATACATGCACCACTTTCTGCATGAAAAAGTTGCCCCTTAGGAAATTTTATATCTTTCCCCTCTCACCTTAATCCTATGCCCTCCTGCATCTATGGAGAAAGGAACAGAATTAATGTTTCCAGTCCAATATGATTCATCTCCCACACTCTATCATTCTACGATAAATGTCAGCCTTGTAATTCACTAGACAATTGAGCAGAGTGTATAAAGGTCAAAAAGAGAATAGAAGAAGAATAGGGTAGAAATATTAAGAGAGAAAAGCTTTACAGTAGGATACAAGGGAACTCTTCATCCTGATTAAGCAGTGAAGCTATATTTGAGACTGAAAACAGAAGCACGAGAAAAGAAATAGCAAATACTTTTTTCCTGCAGAGAGGCTAAGGAATTTGTGAGATGCTTTTATAACATTACTCTGCTGCAGAGATACTTCCCGTTATGAAAAGGCCCAACTTGCACCAAAAGATGCACTGAATGTAAAACTTCGAGTAAACGCGTTTTGTGCACAATTACTTTGTGTCTGATTTTTAGAGATTTCTCCCCCATCCATTGATCCCTGTGTTCCAGCAGACCTCACCTCAAGGCAGAGCTCTCATCCCTGCCCTATGGTAATTAGTTACACACTCCAAATTCATACAATTGCATTGCTTCAAAGAACAGGCCTAAAATTAAATTAAATTTTGGCATAGAGGTCATGTGAAACTCATAAGATGTTGCAGTAGATGTAGGCCGTTCAGCCCGTTGAGTCTGATCCACCACTCAATGAGATCTCATTATCCTCAACTCCATTTTTCTGCCTTATCCACAGAACCCTAGAATCCCTTATTGATTAAAAATCTGTCTGTCTCAGCTTTGATTATAGTTAACGACCCAGCCTCAACAGCCCTCTGCAGTTCCATTAGATTTGTGAGAAAAGAAATTCCTCCTCATCTCTGTCTTAAATGTGTGAGCCACTTATACCGCAACGATATCCTCTGGTCCTAGAGTGGGAACAGCATTTCTGCAGCTATCCTGTGAAGTCCTCTCAGAATCTTGTATGTTTCAATCAGGTCACCTCTCCTTCTTCTATTTGCCAATGAGCATAGGCCCATTCTATCAAATCTCCCCTCATATGACAGCCCCTCCAACTCTGGTACCAGCCTAGTGAAGCTTCTTTGGACTGCCTTAGATACATGGCCCAAAAGTGGCGGTGTCCCTACCTCTGGGCCAGAAGCTCTGGGTTTATCCTACTCCCAAGACTTATCAGCCATGGAAGACTGTAACACCTTCCCAAATGCCAGATTGCAGCAGTATGAGTGGGAGAGTTTCCTGGTCAGCCATCCTGCAGAAAGCAATGGCAAACCACTGCACTAGTTCAACCCTATGAACAGAGCATTCCAACGGGAATCCATAGCCTAACAATGGGAAAAACAAGCATGGGGGAAAATACAGATTAACAAATTTATTGGGGAACGAAAATAACTTTTCTCATGTTTTGTTAGGATTTCATAATCTATTTGCATTGAAAGGAACAGGACAAGTGATAGAATCATACAGCACGGAAACAGACCCTTCGGTCCAACCAGTCCATAATCCCAAAATAAATTAGTCCCACCTGCCTGCTCCTGGCCCTCCAGACCTTTCCTATTCATGTACTTATCCAAATGTCCTTGAAATGTTGTAACTGTACCCACACCCACCACTTCCTCAGGAAGTTCATTCCCCACCCTAATCATGCTTTGTGTAAAAACAAAATGCCCCTCATTTCTTTTTTAAATCTTTCTCCACTCACTTTAAAAATATGTCCCCTGGTCTTGAAATCCCCCAAACCTGGAATGAAAAATAAAACACCTGTCTTTCACCTTATCTATATCCTTCTGGATTTTATAATCTGTACCCGTTGTGATTTTATAATCTAGATTAGATTAGATTACTTACAGTGTGGAAACAGGCACTCCGGCCCAACAAGTCCACACCGACCCTCTGAAGAGCAACCCACCCAGACCCATTCCCCTACATTTACCCCCTTCACCTAACACTACGGGCAATTTAGCATGGCCAATTCACCTAACCTGCACATTTTTGGACTGTGGGAGAAAACCGGAGCACCCGGAGGAAACCCACGCAGACACGGGGAGAATGTGCAAACTCCTCACAGACAATCGCCTGAGGCGGGAATTGAACCCAGGCTCAGGCACTGTGAGGCAGCAGTGCTAACCACTGTGCCACCGTGCCACCCTCGTGATTTTATAAATCTATACCCCTCATGATTTTATACTCTATGCCCCTTGTGATTTTATAATCTATACCCTCCTGATTTTATAATCAAACCCCTCATGATTTTATCATCTGTACCCCTCGTGATTTTATAAACATCTATAGAGTTACCCATCAACTGCTTGCATTCCAATGAAAAACATAATATTAAAATAGAGAGGTTCCACATCTGCAACACTCCCTCAGTACTGCATGGATGTATCAGCCTAGATTCGGTGCTCAGATTCCTCACCAACCACCTGACTTTGTGGCAAAAGTGCAAACGCTTAGCTACATCTGACACTTATCCAGCTGCGATGAAATTCATTGGAAACACCAACAATTGAATGGTCAGCTTCAGTTTCCTTCAGAATTAATAAAGAGGCATTATTGATGGGGAAAAACCTTTTTATCCCCCCCTTACACTTACTGCCATACAGCAGTAGTGCTTTTCTTTTCCCCTAGCACTCCCATGTGTCTGTATGTGTGAGTGCAAGATGCAGTGAAAGCACCAGTATAAATAACTTTATTAATACTCCACACCAGGAAAAACACCCATGTGACCAAGGAACCAGTGACAAGCAGAGTCCCGTTGGGGCAATGCCTCTGTGAAAGAAAAGTGAAGGAGGGGGTAAAGGTGGGTACTATATTGGTTTTGCCTGATTAAAGACGTGGCAACAATATCCTCATTATAATAGGGACAACACTTTCGAAAGTATTTCATTGGATGTGAAAGGTTATGAGACACCTAGTGGTCATGAAAGGCACTATATAAATGTAGGGATTAAAAATAGCCCAGTGAAAGCCTGGGCGAATATTCACCCACACACACTATCAAAAAGCTTGGTTAAGAAGTCTTTTCGGTCTCATTTATATTTAATATTTTTGAACTTGTATAAGACATTTGTTTCAGGCCTCAATTGGTGGTATTGCTGAAAATGTGTTGCTGGAAAAGTGCAGCAGGTCAGGCAGCATCCAAGGAGCACGCCCGAAACGTCGATTCTCCTGCTCCTTGGATGCTGCCTGACCTGCTGCGCTTTTCCAGCAACACATTTTTCAGCTCTGGTCTCCAGCAGCTGCAGTCCTCACTTTCTCCTCAGTTGTGGTATTGTGCTAGTTCTGGGCACTACAGTAGAGGACAGATGTGAATACGATGAAGAGAGTGCAGAAGGCATTCACAAGAAGGAGAAACAAGGGTAGACTGAGGAACTTGGCATTGTTCTCCCTTGGAGACAACAGGCTCAGAGATGATCTAATCGAGGTTTTCAAAACCATGCAAAGGGTGATTTGGAGAAAATCACACAACACCAGGTTATAGTCCGACAGGTTTATTTGGAAGCACCAGCTTGCAGAGCGCTGCTCCTTCATCAGGTGGTTGTAGACAGAAAAGCTTTTTCAACTGGAAAAAGGAACAAGATCGAGAGGGGCACGAGTTTGAAGTGATTTACAAAAGAAGCAAATGCAAAGTGAGAGAAAAAGCATTTGCCCACAGATGAGAAGGTTATGGAGCACAAGGCCCAGAAATGTGGAGGTGGGGGCAAATTCAATTGAGGCTTTCAAAAGGGCACTATTTGGACAGAATCAATGCTCAAGGGTATGGGGGGGATAAGGCAGCAGGTTGGCCCTAGTAATAACAAGCTAAAGCAGACCTGATGCACTGAATGACATCCTTCAATGCTGTAATACTTCTGTGGTTATGACATACTATTTGACTTTGGAATTAACATTTCATGCCACAACACGAGCGGCACGGTGGCACAGTTGTTAGCACTGCTGCCTCACAGTGCCAGAGACCCGGGTTCAATTCCCGCCTCAGGCGACTGACTGTGTGGAGTTTGCACGTTCTCCCTGTGTCTGCGTGGGTTTCCTCCGGGTGCTCCGGTTTCCTCCCACAGTCCAAAGATATGCAGGTCAGGTGAATTGGCCATGCTAAATTGCCCGTAGTGTTAGGTAAGGGGTAAATGTAGGGGTATGGGTGGGTTGCGCTTCGGCGGAGCGGTGTGGACTTGTTGGGCCGAAGGGCCTGTTTCCACACTGTAAGTAATCTAATCTAATCTAATCAACACAATCAAAAGGGTTATTGGAAGAGTCAGGTTAAGGGAGAAATGGCCAAAGGTCAGGAAACAATGATCTTAGGCTGATCAGTATAAGAAATTAATCAAATAGAATGGAGTTGATTCCACAATGTCTAATAACTGTTTCATTTCCTGGAGAGGTGATGGTCCAATGGTATTATCACTGGGCTGTTCACCCAGAGAGGCGAAAGTGAGGGCTGGAGATTAGAGTCAAGATTAGAGTGGTGCTGGAAAAGCACAGCCAGTCAGGCAGCATCCAAGGAGCAGGAAAATCGACGTTTTGGGCAGGAGCCCTTCACCAGGAATCCTGGGGACCTGAGTTCTAACCTGCCTCAACAGATGATGGCATTTGAATTCAATAATAATCTGGAATTAAGAATCTAATGATGAGCATGAATCCGTTAGTGATTGGATTCAGTAACGTCCTTTAGGGAAGGAAACTGCCATCCTTACCTCGTGACTGCAGACCCTACAGTAATGTGGTTGACTCTTAACTGCCCTCTGGGCAATTAGGGATGGACAATAAATGCTGGCCCAGCCAACGACACCCTCATCCTGTGAGTATATTTTTAAAAAAGGGACACCAGTCTTGTGTCACTCAATACAACATACTTTTTGATTAGATTAGATTAGATTACTTACAGTGTAGAAACAGGCCCTTCGGCCCAACAAGTCCACACCGACCCGCCAAAGCGCAACCCACCCATACCCCTACATTTACCCCTTACCTAACACTATGGGCAATTTAGCATGGCCAATTCACCTGACCTGCACATCTTTGGACCATGCTAAATTGCCCGTAGTGTTAGGTAAGGGGTAAATGTAGGGGTATGGGTGGGTTGCGCTTTGGCGGGTCGGTGTGTACTTGTTGGGCTGAAGGGCCTGTTTCTACACTGTAAGTAATCTAATCTAATCTAATCAAAAAGTATGTTGTATTGAGTGACACAAGACTGGTGTCCCTTTTTAAAAAATATACTCACAGGATGAGGGCGTAGTGGGAGGAAACCGGAGCACCCGGAGGAAACCCACGCAGACACGGGGAGAACGTGCAAACTCCACACAGTCAGTCGCCTGAGGCGGGAATTTAACCCGGGTCTCTGGCACTGTGAGGCAGCAGTGCTAACCACTGTGCCACCGTGCCGCCCACAAAAATCTTTTTTAAAGATTAGATATCTTTTTTTTAAAAAAAGTACTTTTTTTAAGATTAATTTCCCTACAATATGGAACAGACCCTTCAGACCAACAAGTCCACTCCAATCCTCCGAAGAGTAACCTACCCAGACCCATTCCCCTACCCTACATTTACCCCTGACTAATGCACCTATCACTATGGGCAATTTATCATGACCAATTCACTCTAACCTGTACATCTTTGGATTGTGGGAGGAAACCAGAGCACCCAGAGGAAACCCACGCAGACATAGAGAGAATGTTCAAAGTTTGTGAGAAGATTTGTAGCTCGGGTGCTCGTTGTTGTGGATCTGTTCGCCGAGCTGGGAATTTGTGTTGCAGACGTTTCGTCCCCTCTCGGTGACATCCTCAGTGCTTGGGAGCCTCCTGTGAAGCGCTTCTGTGATCTTTCCTCCGCCATTTGTAGTGGTTTGAATCTGCCACTTCTGGTTGTCAGTTCCAGCTGTCCGCTGCAGTGGTCGGTATATTGGGTCCAGGTCGATGTGCTTATTGATTGACTCATCCACAGATTCAATCAACAAGCACATCGACCTGGACCCAATATACCGACCACTGCAGCGGACAGCTGGAACTGACAACCGGAAGCGGCAGATTCAAACCACTACAAATGGCGGAGGAAAGATCACAGAAACGCTTCACAGGAGGCTCCCAAACACTGAGGATGTCACCTAGACAGGGGACGAAACGTCTGCAACACAAATTCCCAGCTCGGCGAACAGAACCACAACACAGAGAGAATGTGGTAACTCCACACAGACAGTTGCCTGAGGCTGGAATCAAACCCGGGTTCCTCGTGCTGTGAGGCAGCAGTGCTAACCACTGAGCCACCATGCCGCCCCAAGGACTTTTTGACAAACAATTTCATTACAATACCGAACCTGTTTAAGCAAAAACAAATCATCAAAAACAACTTCCAACAGAGACTAAATCAGATATTACATATTAGCATCTAAGTTCAAATTCATCTTAAAGTGATTAGGTCAACATGTCAGGAAGACAAGAATACGAACAATTATTCTGATGTGTTCTCAGTAACAGGTTGTTCCTTGTATTGGAGGAGACAGTGAGGAGCATGTACTTATTCTGCTGTTGTTGCAATTAAAGTTTATCCTTGGAGGGTTTGAGAAACATTTCATACAGTGTCATTGGCTTACATCAAAAACTCTATACAATTCCTTTAAAAATATCCTTTAATACAGAATTTGGATGCATTTAAACCTTGGTTCATGAGTATGTTGGTTTATATTTGACATTGGGTGGCACGGTGGCTCAGTGGTTAGCACTGCTGCCTCACAGCGCCAGGGACCCAGGTTCAATTCCAGCCTTGGGCCGACTGTCTGTGTGGAGTTTGCACATTCTCCCTGTGTCTGGGTTTTCTCTGGGTGCTCCGGTTTCCTCCCACAGGCTAGGTGAATTGGCCATGCTAAATTGCCCGTGTCATTAAGTGCATCATTCAGGAGTGAATGTAGGGGAATGGGTCTGGGTGGGTTGCTCTTCAGAGGGTTGGTGTGCACTTGTTGGGCTGAAGGGCCTGTTTCCACGCTGTAGGGAATCTAATCTAAAAAAAAATTTCCCTTTCCAGGAGCGATCACAGCTAAGCCTGATGGTCCTCATGCTCTCCAGCAGGGGGTGCTGCACAGTGTTCTGGAACACTTAACCCATCACTGATTCGGGTTCCTGTATCCCCTTTCCCACACCCCAGCTGTGAGGAGGTAACACAAATTGGAAAGTGAGAAGGGAGTGAAATAAGGACAATGCTGGCTTGTGGGAAGGTTTTTGTTACCGATTTGCAGATAATAATTGAAAGGTAACACACAAACCATTAGGGTAGAGATGTTCAGTCACCACTCTTCACTAATTGTGTCAGCCCATCTTCAAACCCAGTGGAATGTTTCATCATAATTATTCAGGGTCCTTTGGATAGTTAAACTTACCCAATGCAGACACGGTATGGCTGTCTTTGGTAATGGTTATGTTAAATAAAGTGCACTGCAAATCCTTTAATTAAATGTTTGCTTTTTAAAGTTTATTGTGGGAACATGTTTGACATAATGACAAGCTCTGTAATAAGGCGACAGAGATGTAAACCAAATTGAGGAGGAGAGAATTTAGGTTCAGTTGCGGTGCTCTGTGGCTGGTTAAAATGTGGAACTGACTGCCTGGAGAGACAATGTTAGAAATCACACAACACCAGGTTATAGGCCAACAGGTTTATTTAGAAGTACTAGCTTTTGGAACACTGCTCCTTTATCAGGTGGCTAGTGGGGCAGGATCATAGGACACAGAATTTATAGAAAAAGATCAAAATGTCATACAACTGATGCAAAATATTGAACAAACCTGGATTGCTGTTAAGTCTTTAATCACTTCGAATGGATTGCAGGTTTCAACTGGTTAATATGTAAATCCCAGAACTTCTTTCAAGTCACAGTCCCAAGATAACTTAAGATTTTAAAAGAAAATGACATCTCAGCTCAGACAATGCATTAAAGGTGTGAGGTTAGAGACTGTCTGTATTCCAACCTTGAGTCAGACTGATTCTACTTCCAAAGTAGGAATTGATAAAATGTCACATGGACTGACTGCCTACAGATTGTGTGCTTTATGAACAAAATAGAATGTATCTGCAAATACAAATTCACCGTGTGTGTGTGTGTGTGTGAGGGAGAGAGAGAGATGGTACATTGGCGAGACTGAGCAGACTCTACGACAACAGATGAATAGACACCACTCAACAATTGCCAGACAGGGGTGTTCTCTCCCAGTCAGGGCACACTTCAGCGGTCCGGGATATTCAGACTTGGATCTTTGGCTGTCCATCCTCCAAGGCGGATGTCAGGATACGCAAAAATGCAGAGTGGCTGAGCAGAGGCTGATAGCCAAGTTTGGTACCCATAAGGATGGCCTCAACCAGGACCTTGGGTTCATGTCACAGTACAGGTGACCCCACTACACTATACACTCTCACACACAGACACACACACACAAGCACACATACATACACATACACACACACTCTTACACAGGATCACACTCACATAGACCCTTTCTCATGCACACGCTCTCTCTCAGATGCCCACCCACAGTCACACCCATGTGCACACCCTCTCACAGGCATATACTCTATTACATTCACGCACAGACTCTAGCAATAATGCATACACACACTCACACTCTTTCTCTCTCTCTCTGTCACACACACACGCATGCATGCACATCCATATAAGTCTATGGGGTGAATTTGCATTTGCAGAATTGTATTTGCAGATACATTCTAATTTGTTCAAAACGCGCACAATCTGTAGGCAGTCAGTCCATGGACATTTTGTAAATTCCTACTTTGGAAAGAGAACCAGTTTGACTCAAGGTTGGAATACAGACAGAGTCTAACCTCACACCTTTAATGCCATTGTCTGAGCTGAGATGTCACCTTTTTTAAAAAATCATTAAGTTATCTCGGGAATGTGACTTAAAAGAAGTTCTGGGATTTACATATTAACCAATTGAAACCTGCAGCCCCATTCAAAGTGATGAAAGACTTAATAGCAATCCAGGTTTGTTCAATATATCATATCAGTTACATGACACTTTGATCTTTTGCTGTAAGTTCTATGTCCTATGAACCTGTCCCACTAGCTACCTGACAAAGGAGCAGAGCTCTGAAAGTTTATTACTTCCAAATAAAGCTGTTGGACTATAACCTGGTATCCTGTGATTTTTAACTTTGTCCACCCCAATCCAACACCATCACCTCCACATCATGGAGAGAGAATGATATAGATTGTTATCCCAAATAGAGGACATATTATGACACACCTTTGGGGCAAGCAGGGGTTAAACACAGATTGTCTGCCCTTGAGGCAGGGACACTACCATTGTATCACAAGAGCCCCAATTTTTTAAATCAGCCTTTTTTGGACATGCTCTCACACACCTTCAGCAAAGGTGCGACCGAAAGAGATCTTGCTTTCTTGTTGGCGCTATGGTAGTGATAGCACCTGACCTATATATCCAAAAGGTTCAACGCCTGTATTAGCTGAGGTTACCAGGAAGGACTTTCCTTCTCAAACTCTCCCCTTGTCTGAAGCATGGTGACTCATAGATTCATACAGCGCAGAAAAGGCCCTTCGGCCCATCGAGTCTGTACTGACAATAACTACCGCAAAAAGTGCACTAATCCCAATTTCCCCAAAGTTTCCCCAATTCAATTCAATTCCTGCACTTGTCCTATGTACTTGAATGTTATGATATTTGAAGTCCCCATCCAAATATCTTTTGAGGGTGTAAGGTTTCCAGTCCCTACTCCCTTCCCAGGCAGTGCATTGCAGATTCCCACTATCCGCGGAGTGAACAAGTAATTTCCCCAAATCCACTCCGGGTCTCCTGGCCCTTACCATAACAGTGTGCCCTCTTGTGGCCTTCAGGTTAACCCACCACCAGTCATCTCCCTCTCATAAGGAAACAGGTCTTTCAAGTTTGTTGTGATTTTACCTTTACAGCTATAGGCTTAGGGTTCTGGGGGTGACTGGCTCAGACCCCAACACTGCAACTCATGAAGTTTAATTTAATTTAACTGAACCAAATGTTTTTTTCAACAACAATTAATGATAAATTCATGCTCATGTTTAAAATTCTGTATTTCAGATCCTCTTAATGAATTTAATTTAATTCATCAAGGGGATCTGAAATACAGAGCTATAAAACGTGAGCGTGAATTTATCATTAAAGTTGTTGAAAAAAACATTTGGTTCATTTAATGCCCTCCGGAAATAAAGTGCCTAAATTTCTAAATCTGCCACCTATGCCCAGTTTGACCTCCAAATGACTCCAGATTCACCCTGAATATCCACAAGTCTTAACTGCCCACTGAAATGATCGAGTCGAAAAGTGTGTTGCTGGAAAAGCACAGCAGGTCAGGCAGCATCCGAGGAGCAGGAGAGTCGACATTCCGGTATTAAGGCCTTCATCATTCCTAATGCATGAAAGATCGACTCTCCTGCTCCTCAGATGCTGCCTGACCTGCTGTGCTTTTCCAGCAACACACTTTTCGGCTCTGACTCTCCAGCATCTGCAGTACCCACTTTCACCTAGTTATTGAAATGATCGCGTAAGATGCTCAGTTCAAGGGCATTAAGGGTGAGCTTCACACTCGTTCCATGAGAAAAAATGTTTATTTTTCCCTTCATATAATTCACTTTTACCTTCCTGAATTCTACGGTCTGTGGAGCAGTTCCTACAGGGTGGACAGTGGCAAATGTAACCCCACTATTTAAAATGACTCTTACATCATCTGGAAAGAACAAGGGCAGATTCAAACAATAATTGGCTTTGTTTTACGCACTTTAATTTTATTTGCTCAATGGAGAAATTTAAGAATTAACTGGGAGCGACCATATAAAATGCTGAAGTCTAATTCTGGTCGTGAATATGGTACTGCTCCTCTAAGTTACAGAGGTTTTGAGAATTCTGGCTTTGTAACCAAGGTGGCACCAGCAAATAGCGACTTTGTACACTTCTCACTGTACTAGTGTATTCCTGTACTGGAGTACACTTGAGAATAAAATCTCATTCTAATCTAATTGTAAAACAGCAGGGAGAGACAAAATGGAGAATTACAGATCAGTTAACCTGACATCAGGAGTGGGGACAATGCTTGTCTATTATCCAGACCGGATAACAAGAACATCTGGAAAACATTGACAGGGGAATTAGACAACATTAGCATGGAATTATGAAAGGCAAATCATTCTTAATTAATGTGCTAGAGGTTTTTGAGGATGTGACTGGTACAATAGATAAGGGAGAACCAATGGATGTGATATGTTTGGAATTCAAGAGGGATTTTGATAAAGTCCCCCATTAGAGGATAGTGGGAAAAATTAAAACACATGGGATTGAGGGTAATACTGGCATAGATTGAGAATTAGGTGACAGACTGGAAGCAGAGAATAGGAATAATTGACAAGTGGTGTCTCACAGGAATCTGTGTTTGGACCCCAAATGACTTAGATGGGGGATCCAAATGCAATATTTGGTCAAACTGTGCAATACATTACCACAGAAGGCTCCGAAGACTGGGTCACTGAGCATATGCTAATCAGTAATAGTTTCACAGTCATCATTAAACCACCTTTTTATGTCCCAAATTTTTAATTTAGTTTTTGCCACCTGCCAGAGTGGGGTTTGAACCGATAATCCCAGAACCCTGGCCTGGACTAATAGCTCAGTCACTATGACTACCATCATCATGGCACCATCATTCCCCACCGCCCCTCACCCCAGGCCCCATCTCATAACCTATTCCCAATGCAAAAGCCAAATCCAGCAGATGCTGGAAACCTGAAATATAAAGAGGCAAACAGTTAAATTTATGTAGGTTTTACATCATGATAAGAAACCCTTTGGCTCACTGTGCCCTTACTGGTCACCAAGCATCTCTCTATTCGAATCCCCATTTTCTAGCACTTGGTCTGTAGACTTGTGTACTATGGCATTTCAAGCATTCATCTCAAAATCTCTAGAAATGATTTGATGGTTCCTGCCTCTATCAACCTTTTAGGCAGAGATTTCCAGAAAGCCACCAGCCTCTGGGTGAATTTATTTTTTCTTCAAATCCCCTGTAAACCTCCTGCTCCTTGTCTTAAAAGCGACTAGGAAGAGGTCACATGTTCTCTACCAAACATACATTGGGTTAGATTCCACTGCCTGGTCTGTAAATGTTGCTCGGCTGGAGAGACCACTGCTTCTGCATTGAAATGTAGTCGGTTTGTGAGAGTGTAACAGCCAGCATTGATCACGTGATCACCCAAATTCCAATGGGATTATGACCTGGAGTAATCAGTCCGGTTTTTCTATCCCTTCCTTATCCCGGGTGTACTCAGGCCAATTATAACAGCATGACCATGAACTCATACTGAAACATGCTGGGACTGTACTGACTGGGATCGCAATCAACAGTGTGGCAAAGTTGGAAGCAGCAGAATGCACTTCAATTAAACATTTTATTGAGTGGCTCCCCTCCTCTGCAACATTTCCCAGCCAAAGGGATTGGCTTGTGACAGACTAATGGGTGACTAATAGTGTCAGCCTTGGGTGGGCGCTGTGCTACCCCTGAGTCAGAAGCAGTTGTGCTCAAGACCTCTGCCAGAGACTGGAACAGAAAATATATTTTGTTGGTCTTCCAGGACAGCACGGGGGGAGTGTTAAATCCCGAATCATGTTAAATCTAACCCAACCAATTACTGCCTTGTCAATCTGCTCTTGGTTATCACAAAAGTCATGGAAAGGGGGCATTGTTGTCAGTGCTAACAAATGGCATTTGCTCAGTGATAACCTATTCGCCAATGCATAGTTTAGGTTCCAACTGGATCCCTCCGTTTAGCCTTGGTTCAAACAAGAACAGAAGAGGCATAGGTTTAGGGTGAGAGGGGAAAGATTTAAAAGGGACCTAAGGGGCAACTTTTTCACACAGAAGGTGGTGTATGTATGGAATGAGCTGCCACAGGAAGTGGTGGATGCTGGTACAATCATGGGTATATGAATAGGAAGAGTTTAGACCAAGAGCTGGCAAATGGGACTAGATTAGGTAAGGAGATCTGGTCTGTATGGATGGCTTGAACTGAAGGGTCTGTTTCCATGCTGTACATCTCTGTGACCCCATGCCTCTACAACTGAATTCCAGAGCTGAGGTGAGAGTGACTAACTTTCACATCAAGGCTGCATTTGACCCATGTGGCATCAAGAAGCCCTCACAGAACTGGAATGAATATGAATCGAGGTTGTGAGAAACAAACCTCACATATTAATAAATTTCAGTCCGAGTCAAATTCTGAAGCAGCGAATTTTATTGATACGTACTTGCAAGAACGGGTGCCTAACGAGTCAGCACCCCGAACTGAGGGTTACATTCTGATTTATGCTGTTCAGCTGCATCTCTCGGTCCTCCCCTTTCACCCCATTGGTTACTTTTGCTGTTGCGTGCATCCTATCACAACCTCTAGCTTCACTCCACCTTTGTCTAGCTTCTCTCTGCCTCTGGGTAAAAACAATGACTGCAGATGCTGGAAACCAGAGTCGAGATTAGAGTGGTGCTGGAAAAGCACAGCAGGTCAGGCAGCATCCGAGGAGCAGGAAAATCGATGTTTCAGGCAAAAGCCCTTCATCAGGAATACAGGCAGAGAGCCTGAAGGGTGGAGAGATAAATGAGAGGAGGATGGGGGTGGAGAGAAAGTAGGATAGAGTACAATAGTTAAGTGGGGGAGGGGATGAAGGTGATAGGTGGAAAAGAAGATAGGCCGGTAGGACAAGTCATGGGGACAGTGCTGAGCTGGAAGTTTGGAACTAGGGTGAGGTGGGGGAAGGGGAAATGAGGAAACTGTTGAAGTCCACATTGATGCCCCGGGGTTGAAGTGTTCCGAGGTGGAAGATGAGGCGTTCTTCCTCCAGGCATCTGGTGGTGAGGGAGCGGCGGTGAAGGAGGCCCAGGACCTCCATGTCCTCGGCAGAGTGGGAGGGGGAGTTGAAATGTTGGGCCACAGGGCGGTGTGGTTGATTGGTGCGGGTGTTCCAGAGATGTTCCCTAAAGCGCTCTGCTAGGAGGCGCCCAGTCTCCCCAATGTAGAGGAGACCGCATCGGGAGCAACGGATACAATAAATGATATTAGTGGATGTGCCGGTAAAACTTTGATGGATGTGGAAGGCTCCTTTAGGGCCTTGGATGGAGGTGAGGGAGGAGGTGTGGGCGCAGGTTTTGCAATTCCTCCGGTGGCAGAGGAAGGTGCCAGGATGGGAGGGTGGATTGTAGGGGGGTGTAGACCTGACCAGGTAGTCACGGAGGGAACGGTCTTTGCGGAAGGTGGAAAGGGGTGGGGAGGGAAATATATCCCTGGTGGTGGGGTCTGTTTGGAAGTGGCGGAAATGTCGGTGGATGATTTGGTTTATGTGAAGGTTGGTAGGGTGAAAGGTGAGCACCAGGGGCGTTCTGTCCTTGTTACGGTTGGAGGGGTGGGGTCTGAGGGCGGAGGTGCGGGATGTGGATGAGATGCGTTGGAGGGCATCTTTAACTATGTGGGAAGGGAAATTGAAGTCTCTAAAGAAGGAGGCCATCTGGTGTGTTCTGTGGTGGAACTGATCCTCCTGGGAGCAGATCCGGCGGAGGCGGAGGAATTGGGAATACGGGACGGCATTTTTGCAGGAGGTAGGGTGGGAAGAGGTGTAATCCAGGTAGCTGTGGGAGTCGGTGGGCTTGTAAAAAATGTTGCTGTCAAGTCGATCGTCATTAATGGAGATGGAGAGGTCCAGGAAGGGGAGGGAGGTGTCAGAGATGGTCCAGGTAAATTTAAGGTCAGGGTGGAATGTGTTGGTGAAGTTGATGAATTGCTCAACCTCCTCGCGGGAGCACGAGGTGACGCCAATGCAGTCATCAATGTAGCGGAGGAAGAGGTGGGGAGTGGTGCCAGTGTAATTACGGAAGATGGACTGTTCTATGTAGCCAACAAAGAGACAGGCATAGCTGGGGCCCATACGTGTGCCCATGGCTACCCCTTTGGTCTGGAGGAAGTGGGAGGATTCAAAGGAGAAATTGTTAAGGGTGAGGACCAGTTCGGCCAAACGAATGAGAGCGTGGGTGGAAGGGTACTGTTGGGGACGTCGGGAGAGGAAGAAACAGAGGGATTGGAGGCCCTGGTCATGGCGGATGGAGGTGTAGAGGGACTGAATATCCATGGTGAAGATGAGGTGTTGGGGGCTGGGGAAATGGAAGCCTTGGAGGAGGTGGAGGGTGTGGGTGGTGTCTCGAACATATGTGGGGAGTTCCTGGACTAGGGGGGAATAGGACAGTGTCGAGGTAGGTAGAAATGAGTTCAGTGGGGCAGAGGAGCATGCTGAGACAATGGGTCGGCCAGGGTGGTCAGGCTTGTGGATCTTGGGAAGGAGGTAGAACCGGGCAGTGCGGGGTTCCCAGACTATGAGGTTGGAAGCTGTGGGTGGGAAATGAGGTGATGAGGTTCTGTATGGTCTGGGAGATGATGGTTTGGTGATGGGGGGTGGGGTCATGGTCGAGGGGGCAGTAGGAAGAGGTGTCCTCGAGTTGACATTTGGCTTCAGCGGTGTAGAGGTCAGTGCGCCCCCTTTATCTGCTGGCTTGATGGTGAGGTCAGGATTGGAGCAGAGGGATTGGAGGGCTGCGTGTTGTGAGGGTGAGAGGTTGGAGTGGGGGAGGGGGTAGACAGGTTGAGGCGGTTAATGTCCCGGCGGCAGTTGGAAATGGAGAGGTCGAGGGCAGGTAATAGGCCAGCGCGGGGTGTCCAGGGGGATGCAGTGTGTTGGAGGTGGGCGAAGGGGTCTTCGGAAGGTGGGCGGGAGTCCTGATTGTGAAAGTAAGCTTGGAGGCGGAGGCGACGGAAGAATTGTTCGACGTCACGGCGTGTATTAAATTCATTGATGCGTGGACGGAGGGGGATGAAGGTGAGTCCTTTGCTGAGGACTGATCGTTCGTCCCCAGTGAGGGGGAGGTCTGGGGGGGATGGTGAAAACTCGGCAGGGCTGGGAGCTGGGATCTGGTGTGGGTGTAGAGCTGGGAGTGGGGGCGGAACCTGTAACTGGAGTGGGTGTGATGGTGGGGGGAATGGGGGTGGAGTCATGAGCAGGGGTGGCGTTCTTCTCTCTCCTCTGTTTACTTCTCCCATTACTCTCAGCCTGCCGCCCCTTACTCTTATTTATCTCATTCCTTATATGTGACTATCCTGGCATAGTTTGCTGTCTTCGTGCGATCATTCTGCCAAACTAAATTCCATTCGTTGGCCACATCCCTCCTGAGATTGGCACACTATTCTCCTGTTACTGGTACATCCCGGTACATTCCTCTGCCCTATTAGTCATAGATAATTCTACCTGTTTTCCCTTCTTCTGTTTTCCTATGCCTGGTACATCCTGCTACACAGTCGCTCTGCCCTATTAGTCATAGATAATTCTACCTGTTTTGGCTTCTCACTGTTTAGTATTTGCATGTACAGCCTAATTTTAAAATGAAAGCTTTTGTAGAAGCAACACCTGTTCCTTATTCTGCACAATTTTAACCCTATACCTTACAATCCCCCCCCTTTTCTTCTTGGCTACTAATTGTTGTCTTCTGCATTTGTCTCATACGTTGCCTTCCAGTTCGCTAGCATCATCCCTGAGACTTCATTTATCGTGGCTAATTCCTTCAGGTCACCCATCCCCTCATTGTACAAGAGGTTGAGTTCCTCTGCCTGATTACCTTTTAGAGGCATTTGTTTTGCCAAGGCCGTCTCAATTAGCCGCTGGGTTAACCCCTGTGCACAAGGTATGATACAACAGTCAATTGCTGTCAGTACCCCTGCTACCACCATCAGGGAAGTGAGGATGGAGACTACCACACCTTCCCTCTTCCCAAACCAGGATTCCAGCCATCCCGTGAGTGATGTGTCCACTCCTGAATTCTCAGCCAATTCTTCCGCCAAGGCGGTCAATCCTCACAAGGCCTGAGAGATTGACCCATCAGGTGCTGTATTGTTTGGAATAAAGGTACAACAGCTCCCTCCTAACATCACACATACACCCCCTTTTTCAGCTAGGATCATATCTAAGGCCAGTCTGTTTTCCCAGGCCATTCTGCTGGTTGCATCAAGTTGCTCGGAAATACCCTTGACTGCATCTCTAGTGTAATTGATGAATCTTTACTGGTTGTAAAAAAAAATTTAGTTTATCCAGTCCACATTCTTGTTGACCAAAATAGGGCCGATTCAAAACCTGCTGCAATCTGGTTGCGGGCTTTGAACTCACCGGGGACCCCTCTAGGAACTCCTATAGAGTCGAGATAAATCCTATCATCAAAGGAAGGATCTAATACCGACCTTTTACTCCTCTCAGTCTTTGTTACTACCACCTTCTCCTTCTCAAATGCCAAGGTGAATGGGATTGCCAATTGCACATACCCCTCTCCAGTCAGGAGGTAGGGTCGGTCGCAATATTCTGCCTCCACAGTACCACCAGAGATTCGCCCGCGGAACCCGGAATGCTGAGTAGCTCCCTCCTTTGTCTGTTTCGGTGTCATTCTGAGTTTCTATACATAACCTCAGCTCCCCCAAGTCTCTAGACCGATTTGTACCCTGTTGGCTTATCCACAATGTGTGATTCCCGACCGTGGTCAAAAATGGGGGGAGCTTTCAAATCTGTCTTCTCCAAGGGAGGGAACATTAGAGATAGGGATATACAATTCCTATCATTCCATGCAGCCTTATCCTGATACAGGGCTATCATACATTCCATGCCCTTCCTGTTTTGGTTCCACCCGAGCAGAAAGGGGACTATGTGGCTAACCGGTCTACCAGAGGCACATACATAGCAATTGCTTTTATTCAGAGTTTTAACAGTGAACTTTACCCATTTAACCCAGGCATTTTCGTCCCCAGCTCCAGTTTCTATTTCAATTGTCTGCTTCAAATCCTTCACCTCTATAATTTTTAACCACCTTTAGGTCGTTGGGAGGGGCAAAATGTTGTATCTTATTATCAAGTTGTTTGGCTCGTTTTCTGTTTCCTACGACTATTTGGAAACAGTCCGAAAAACACATCCCAGTGGCTTCCATTACTATCTTTAAATTGTTACTAAGGAGCCTTTACGGGGAAAGGAGTCTTCAGAGGAGGTATTCCTAATGGTGAGATATATCGGGTGGCACTTTCTGTCAGGACAGTCTAGGGCTGGGTGAAAGGGGGCTCTATGGATAGTGATGCCAGGTGGTGGTTTTTGTGAACCATACCTTGCGCCCTTAAGAAGGATTTTGGAGGAAATATCCTCCCTCTGATACTTTACATCTGTGCATTTTACTAGGCTGCAAGCATCGACCTCTATTACTTGCAGATATTCAGACTCAGGGACCATTAATAACAAATATGGAGATGACAGCAGCGTTTGACAAAATCCCAATACTAAGAAGGCTAATATGGTAACCCTCAGCGTCCCCAGCATCCTACAGTAGTATTGAAGGACCGAGAGATTTAACTTGCAATACAATATATAGATATCGAAAAGAAACTATCCCGCGTCCGCATAAAAATCAGATACTTAAAGTCTTTTGAGTCTGAGTTTCAGTGGTTCTCCCATCGATCCGGCCATCCAGACTTCTTCCTTAACCGGGGATCCCACCGGTCCTTTAACCCTGGTGTAGTGAGTCCAGCCTTTCCCTGCCGTGCATATCACCGTTTCAGGAGGCAAAAGAGCCTGGTACGGCCCCTCCCAATCCGGTTGCAATTTAGTTTCTGTCCATGACTTAATTAGGACCCAATCTCCCGGCCGGATGGGATGAACGGCGAATTCAAGGGGCGGAGTCTGTGCCAGGGATCCTTGTTTCCTAAGAAAAGACAAAGACGAGGACAAGCCCAGTATATACTTCTTTAAGAACAGATCTTTAGTCTCCTGGGTTGGCATTTCCCCTTTCGTTCAGATAGGGCAGGCCAAACAATATCCTTGGGGCCGTTCGCAGTCGCAAAAGGGCTTTGGTAAACACTTAGTCCAAGGGAGTCTGGTTTCTACTATTAATTTAGATAACTGCTTCATGAGTGTCTGGTTCATTCTCTCAACCTTTCCTGATGAAGGTGGGTGCCAAGGGATGTGAAACTCCCAGGAGATACCTAACCCTTCATTTATATGGACTATTGCTATTTCCGTTGGCAACAAAAGGGATTCCAATACTTGCTTTACCAATTCCTCATGAGCCAGTTCTTTACCCCTACTGTTTATCAGTCCCCTCTCCTGTCATACCTTCCCAAATGTGTGTGCCACCCCGAAGGCAGACTTAGAATCAGGGGATACAGTTCCTTCTTTGCCTTCCAAGGACTTAAGGGCCCTTCCTAGTGCATAAAGTTCACAAGTCTGTGCCAACCAATCATTAGATAGTCAACTAGCCTCAATAACACTCCCTTCTATTCCATCCACTATTGCATATCCATTGTGTCTTTTACCTTCAATCACTCTGGAGGACCCATCAATGAACAGCCTGGCCCCTGCATGTAGAGGGATATCTCTAAGGTCCATTCTTACTTTAGTCTGATATTTTATAATGTCGAGGCAGTCATGTTCTGGGTCTGAGGGAGCTTCATCCTCCCCTTTCCAGAGAAAGGTGGCTGGATTCAGACAAATGTCTGTGATCAATGTAAGGTCATCCCTCTCTATTAGAATTGCTTCGTATTTTAGAATTCTAGAGTCCGTAAGCCACCGCCCTGCTCTCTGATTTAATATGGTCCGTACCTGATGTGGGGTGCTGATTATTAAGGCCCCCCCAAAAGTAAGTTTCTGACTCTCCTCTACCAATAAGGCTGTTGCTGCCACTGTCTGCACACACTCTGGCCAGGAATGTAGCTATCCATTCTTTAATTAACAATGAATTAATGCTGTCATGTTTTAAATTAGCTATGAATCAATATGACAGGTCACTGAGAATGTGTAAAGGAATCCTGCCAATTAATATTGAGTCAGGCTAATACAATTGATTTATTATAAATATTAATTATTAATTATATATATTATATAAATAAAATAATCTTTATCTGTACTTCAGGGTGGAAATGCAACAAGTGACTAAAACATTTTAGGAACTGTAATTGTGTAGTTCTGTTTGTTTACCAGTCACTTGTGACTTCTCATTCTCTTTCTGTAATTGTTTTGCTCACGCACATTCATTTTTAAAAACTGTAACAGATTCCATAGCACCATTTGCAGTTAATTCAATCCCCAATTTGGTGGCAGTATTTTGTCATGAGCGCAAAACTGATTCTTCGTGCCTCTCATCACAAAACTGTCGCCATAGTCCAATTAACTCTCTCGTTCCTGCTCCCATGTTACGTCGCCAGGTTAGTCGCTGAGCCGATTTGACCAATTGAACAGCTTTAGGGCCACCTCATGGCCATTCTTCATCACCCAATGTTTTGTTTAGACCTTGATTTTTTTTTTAAGAAAAATTGCAATATTTCTTGCTCCCTATAGCTTCAAAAACCAATTTATCAATTTATGTTTGTCTAACTTTAAAGCCTGTTCCTAACTATACATTTTGGAATCTTACTTGTAAATATATATTTATGCATTATAAATTCATTTATTCAGTATTTAATATTTAAAATGTAAAATGCATACAATTCCCAACTTTGAAATCCACTATTATTACCCGGTTTTAGTCCCTTAATTTGAATCCAAAATTAGTTTTCTTAAGCAGTCCTGACCAGTCATTGCTCAATTACATTGCTATAGGTCGTGAAATAACCGGAGCTGTCTTAAAAGGATTTGTGTATTCAAGTTAAAAAAAACTTCTAATGCATGAATAATGGCCGAATCCAAGGTCACAGATATTAACCATAGGATTGATTTATTACAATCTAATGTTGAACTGAAATTTCAACTGTCATTGAGGGAGGGAACTTTCTGAATAAAGCTACGGCTTAAAATTAAGTGAAAACAAATGAGTCTGAAACACAAAAAAGATTATAATGCTGTTTTCCTCCGTATTAAGCTGATTTGAAATCGCTTTTATGTAAGGATAAAAGAGATTAGTTAGAAACTGATAGTAAGGCAGTCACGACCTGTACAAAGAACAGGAGTTAACATTTTATTTCATAATCATTGTAAAATCCTTAACCTTAAAAGAAATCATGTTAAATTTCCATAATAGAAATCAGATTCAAAACAGTCCTGGATCTCAAGCTCCAGGGAACAAAGCACAAACATTCAATCACCAACAAACAAATGTGCATTCAAACCAAATAAAAAGGGTTAAACTTTCTATTAGCTGTACAGCTCTTTTCTCTCTCTCTCTCTCTCTCTCTCTCTCTCTCTCTCACTCACACACACACACACACACCGTATCTCACAGACACTTTTTGAGCTTCCCGCAACAACAACTCTAGAGGCTTCTCACTCCACCCCTCTATCTTTTGAATTTTTTTCTGGATGTAACACCCTGCTTGTTGGGGTCTCCACCTCTGTCCTTGTCCCTGTCAACTGGACCCTACAGAAGGTCCTCTTCGTTCCTCTACCCCTTCCTCTATGGTCTACGTGCTGCCACCCTCCACTCCGGTTGCTAGTCACTGGTTCGATTCTTTTCTTGACTACTTTGTCAACCATGGCTACTATCATTTTCGCCTTCTGTTTTTGCTTCTCATCCTCTCTCTTTTACAAACACTTTCTGTGCCTCTCTTAATAATTCCTCAAGTGATTTATCACTCCACCCATCTATTTTCTGAATTTCCTTTTGATGTCTGGCCATGATTTAGTTATAAAGTGTACTCTCAGTAGCCTTTCAGCTACTAGCCCTTCCAACACGAAACATAATCTGGTCCCTCCTGACTGAAAGGCTGTTTTCTATTGATATATAAATTCAAATATTTACAAACACAGTCTTCGTCTGACCCGTACTTTGGCCAGAAGACGGCAGGACGAAGAATGGATCCCTTAGTCCATACAAAGCAACAATATTTAATCATCCTTTTGCTATCTTTTTCCCTTGTACAAGTATTATTTTTCCAATTCCACAACATTCTGTCCAATGGACTTTCTGGAGGTATGTTGTCAGGGACCCCGCCTCTATTTCCATTTTTTTTTCCAGAGGCTTTTACTTTACCCTCGACACAGCCCATATTGAGTTCCTTCGTTAGACACTTATTAACGACTAGAACTCAATCCCAGCCACCAAGGTAGTACTTAAAAATCTCTTTTCCTACCTTGATCAATGCACGGAGTTGCCTGGCTCCCTGTGCCTACTTACAACCTTTCGCCTGGT
Organism: Chiloscyllium plagiosum; assembly: GCF_037043375.1. Lineage (NCBI taxonomy): Eukaryota > Metazoa > Chordata > Chondrichthyes > Orectolobiformes > Hemiscylliidae > Chiloscyllium > Chiloscyllium plagiosum. The sequence continues at coordinate 12,770,197 of NW_028270169.1, read as the reverse complement.
CTCAATCAGTCAACCAGAAGGGGGAACCCACCACCGAGGAACAGGGGAACATTCTACAAGGAACGGGACGCGTCTTCCAGGCCATTAATGGTGGCCACCCTGCTGTGATGATGGATATCCCGGATATCCTGGACGAGCCCCCAAATTGTGAGAAACAAAACTCACATATTAATAAATTTCAGTCCGAGTCAAATTCTGAAGCAGCGAATTTTATTGATATGTACTTGCAAGAACGGGTGCCTAACAAGTAAGAACCCTGATCTGAGGGTTACATTCTGATTTATGCTGTTCAGCTGCATCTCTCGGTCCTCCCCTTTCACCCCATTAGTTACTTTTGCTGTAGCGCGTAGCCTATCACAAGTTCTAGACAAAGACTCCACCTTTGTCTAGCTTCTCTCCGCCTCTGTTTACTTCTCCCATTACTCTCAGCCTGACGCCCCTTACTCTTATTTATCTCATTCCTTATATGTGACTATCCTGGCATAGTTTGCTGTCTTCGTGCGATCATCCTGCCAAACTAAATTCCATCCGTTGGCCACTCCCCTCCTGAGACTGGCACACTATTCTCCTGTTACTGATACATCCTGCTACACGGTCGCTCTGCCCCATTAGTCACAGATAATTCTACCTGTTTTCACTTCTCACTGTTTAGTATTTGCATGCACAGCCTAATTTTATAATGTAAGCTTTTGCAGAAGCAACACCTGTTCCCTTATTCTGCACCATTTTAACCCTGTACCTTACAAAGGTGAAAACTCCCTGTTGCCTGGAGTCACACATAGCACGTATGAAAATAGTTGTGGTTCCAGGACATGAGTGCAGTCATTCCTCAGGGTTGTACCCTTGGCCTAAACATTTCCAGCTGTTTTATCAATGACTATCCCTTCAACATAAGGTCAGTGTGGATGTTCACTGATGATTGTAGAGTGTTCAGCACCATTGGCCACTCCTCAGGCCCTGAAATAATCCATGTCTGGGAGAGAGGAGCGATCGAGCAGGAGAATCAATATTTCGGGCAGAAGCCTTTCATCAGGACCCTTCCTGATGAAGGGCTCATGCCCGAAAAACGTCGATTCTCCTGCTCCTCGAATGCTGCCTGACCTGCTGTGCTTTTCCAGCACCACATTCTCAACTCTGATCTCCAGCGTCTGTAATTTTCACTTTCTCCTGGACGAGAGAAGCTCCAATTATACTCAAGAAGCTCAACACCATCTGGGTCAAAGCCGCACCTTTGATTCTATACCAGTTTTTAAAGAACGGTTCAGATGTAGGATCATTACTGAAATCAAAAGCAGGACTTCAATACATTCTTACCTGTTATGGAGATGACAACCTGATTTCCAGAGGCTCATTCTTTAAAGACGACACTCCTGAGGTAGGAGTGGAAAAGTACACTCAGGGTTGGCTCATTATGGACCATCAGTTGTGAAGCAGGTTCTAAGTTCATGTCCAAAGCTTTCCAGAAAATCATGAGCAGTGTGGGTGTAAAATAGTGGAAGTGTACCATCTGCAAACACAGAGAGTGTCGGTGCAAGACTGACAATTCCTCAAAACCATGGGAAAGGCATGTTGTCACAAATACTCACACGATTGAGACAAAAGACTGGACTTCTGATTTATTTGCTAACAGAAATATCCCGAACTGGGGATATTTGTCAATTTGAATTGATTTACTGTCATGAGATTAGAGGGCCTTTAATGTCAATTAGCGAATAAGTTCTTGTAACAAAAAACAGGATTACCTGTTGTTGGCTTACATGTCCATATCTTGAGAAAGAGCCACAGGAGAATGTAAACGAGCTCACGAACATTTAAAGGTTTCACAAATGAAACTGATAGAACAGGCAGGTGAAAATTCGGTAACCTGAAAGGTTCAAATGGGAGGTGAAGACCTGCATTGTTACCTCTACAAGGAATACCTTGGAGAGTGAAATTCAGCATTTCCATCCAAGGCAGTTAGACGGTTAGTACAGTTACTCCATCCATGGTCATGAAAAGGTTAATACAGATACGCCATCCATGGTCATTAGAAGGTTAGTACAGTTACTCCATCCATGGTCATTAGAAGGTTAGTACAGTTACTCCATCCATGGTCATTAGAAGGTTAGTACAGTTACTCCATCCATGGTCATTAGAAGGTTAGTACAGATACTCCATCCATAGTTGTTAGAGGGTAGCACAGGTACTCCATCCTTGGCCGTTAGAGGGTTAGTACAGTTACTCGATCCATGGTCATTAGGAGGTTTGTACAGTTACTCCATCCATGGTTGTTAGAGGGTTAGTACAGTTACTTCATCCATGGTCGTTCGAGCGTTAGTACAGTTACTCCCTCCATGGCCGTTAGATGATTAGTACAGGTACTCCATCCATGGTCGTTAGAGGGTTAGTGCAGGTACTCCATCCATGGTCATTAGAAGGTTAGAATTGGTAATCCATTCTTAGTCATTAGAGGGTTAGTACAATTACTCCATCCATAGTTGTTAGAGGGTAGCACAGGTACTCCATTCTTGGCCGTTAGAGGGTTAGTACAGTTACTCCATCCATGGTCATTAGAAGGTTAGTACAGGTACTCCATCCATGGTCGTTAGAAGGTTAGTGCCGCAACTCCATCCATTGTCGTTAGAAGGTTAGTACAGGTACTCCATCCATGGTCATTAGAAGGATAGTACAGGTACTCCATCCATGGTCGTTAGAAGGTTAGTGCAGGTAATCATCCATGGTTGTTAGAAGGTTAGTACAGGTACTCCATCCATGGCTGTTAGAAGGTTAGTACAATTACTCCTTCCATGGACGTTAGAAGGTTAGTACAGTTACTCCATCCATGGTCATTAGAAGGTTAGTACAGTTACTCCATCCATGGTCATTAGAAGGTTAGTACAGTTACTCCATCCATGGTCATTAGAGGGTTAGTACAAGTAATCATCCATGGTTGTTAGAAGATTAGTACAGGTACTCCTTCCATGGACGTTAGAAGGTTAGTACAAGTACTCCATCCACGGTCATTAGAAGGTTAGTACAGGTACTCCATCCATGGTCGTTAGAGAGTTAGTACAGTTCCTCCATCCATAGTCGTTCGAGTGTAGCACAGGTACTCCATCCATGGTCATTAGAAGGTTAGTACAGTTATTCCATCCATAGTCGTTAGAGGGTAGCACAGGTACTCCATCCATGGCCGTTAGAGGGTAGCACAGGTACTCCATCCATGGTCATTATAAGGTTAGTAGAGTTACTCCATCCATGGTCGTTCGAGGGTTAGTACAGTTACCCCATCCATGGTCATTAGATGTTTAGTACAGTTTCTCCATCCATGGTCATTAGAAGGTTAGTGCAGTTACTCATTCCATGGTCATTAGAGGGTTAGTACATTTACTCCATCCATGGCTGTTAGAGGGTTAGTACAGTTACTCCATCCATGGTCATTTGAAGGTTAGTACATTTACTCCATCCATGATCATTAGATGGTTAGTACAAGTACTCCATCCATAGTTGTTATACGTTTAGTACAAGTACTCCATCCACAGTCATTAGAAGGTTAGTACAGATACTCCATCCTTGGTCATTAGGAGGTCAGTACAGGTACTCCATCCTTGGCCGTTTGAGGGCTATTATAGTTACTCGACCCATGGTCGTTAGAGCGTTAGTACAGTTACTCCATCCTTGGTTATTAGAAGGTTAGTACAGGTACTCCATCCATGGTGGTTAGAGGGTTAGTACAGTTAGACCATCCATGGTCGTTAGAGGGTTAGTACAGTTACTCCACCCATGCTCCTTAGTAGGTTAGTACAGGTCCTCCATCCATTGTCATTAGAAGGTTAGTACAGGTACTCCATCCATGGTCATTAGAAAGTTAGTACAAGTAATCATCCATGGTCGTTAGAGGGTTAGTACAGTTCCTCCATCCATGGTCGTTAGAGGATTAGTACAGGTACTCCAACCGTGGTTGTTAGAAGGTTAGTACAGGTACTCCATCCATGTTCACGAGAAGATTAGAACAGTTACACCATCCATGGTCATTCAAAGGTTAGTACAGTTACTGAACCCATGCTCGTTAGTAGGTTAGTACAGGTCCTCCATCCATTGTCGTTAGAAGGTTAGTACAGGTACTCCATCCACGGTCGTTAGAAGGTTAGTACAGTTACTCCATCCATGGTCATTAGAAGGTTAGAGCTGAAAATGTGTTGCTGGAAAAGCGCAGCAGGTAAGGCAGCATCCAAGGAGCAGGAGAATCGACGTTTCGGGCATGAGCCCTTCTTCAGGAAGGTTAGAAGGTTAGTACAGGTATTCCATCCATAGTCGTTAGAAGTTTAGTACAAGTACTCCATCCACGGTCATTAGAAGGTTAGTACAGGTACTCCATCCATGGTCGTTAGAGGGTTAGTACAGTTACTCCATCCATGGTCGTTAGAGGGTTAGTACAGTTACTCCATCCATGGTCGTTAGAGGGTTAGTACATTTCCTCCATCCATTGTCGTTAGAGGATTAGTACGGGTACTTCAACCGTGGTTGTTACAAGGTTAGTACAGTTACTCCATCCATAGTCATTAGAGGGTAGCACAGGTACTCCATCCATGGCCGTTAGAGGGTTAGTACAGATACTCCATCCGTGGACATTAGAAGGTTATTACAGTTACTCCATCCATGGTTGTTAGTGGGTTAGTACAGGTACTCCATCCATGGCTGTACACGTACTCCATCCATGGTCACTTGAAGGTTAGTACATTTACAGCTGAAAATGTGTTGCTGGAAAAGCGCAGCAGGTCAGGCAGCATCCAAGGAACAGGAGAATCGACATTTCGGGCATAAGCCCTTCTTCAGGAATGAGGCGCATAAGCCCTTCTTCAGGAATAATGGCCTGAAACGTCGATTCTCCTGTTCCTTGGATGCTGGCTGACCTGCTGCGCTTTTCCAGCAACACATTTTCAGCTCTGATCTCCAGCATCTGCAGCCCTCACTTTCTCCTCGAAAGTTAGTACATTTACTCCATCCATGGTCATTTGAAGGTTAGTACAGGTACTCCATCCATGGTCATTAGAAAGTTAGTACAAGTAATCATCCATTGTCGTTAGAGGATTAGTACAGGTACTCCAACCGTGGTTGTTAGAAGGTTAGTACAGGTACTCCATCCATGTTCGCGAGAAGATTAGAACAGTTACTCCATCCATGGTCATTCATAAGGTTAGTACAGTTACTGAACCCATGCTCGTTAGTAGGTTAGTACAGGTCCTCCATCCATTGTCGTTAGAAGGTTAGTACAGTTACTCCATCCATGGTCATTAGAAGGTTAGTACAGTTACTCCACCCATGCTCGTTAGTAGGTTAGTACAGGTCCTCCATCCATTGTCATTAGAAGGTTAGTACAGGTACTCCATCCACGGTCGTTAGAAGGTTAGAGCTGAAAATGTGTTGCTGGAAAAGCGCAGCAGGTAAGACAGCATCCAAGGAGCAGGAGAATCGACGTTTCGGGCATGAGCCCTTCTTCAGGAAGGTTAGAAGGTTAGTACAGGTATTCCATCCATAGTCGTTAGAAGTTTAGTACAAGTACTCCATCCACGGTCATTAGAAGGTTAGTATAGGTACTCCATCCATGGTCGTTAGAGGGTTAGTACAGTTACTCCATCCATGGTCGTTAGAAGGTTAGTACAGTTACTCCATCGATGGTCATTTGAAGGTTAGTACAATTACTCCACCCATGCTCGTTAGTAGGTTAGTACAGGTCCTCCATCCATTGTCATTAGAAGGTTAGTACAGGTACTCCATCCACGGTCGTTAGAAGGTTAGTACAGTTACTCCATCCATGGTCACTTGAAGGTTAGTACATTTACTCCATCCATGGTCACTTGAAGGTTAGTACAGTTACTCCATCCATGATTATTAGAAGGTTAGAGCTGAAAATGTGTTGCTGGAAAAGCGCAGCAGGTAAGGAAGCATCCAAGGAGCAGGAGAATCGACGTTTCGGGCATGAGCCCTTCTTCAGGAAGGTTAGAAGGTTAGTGCAGGTACTCCATCCATAGTCGTTAGAAGTTTAGTACAAGTACTCCATCCACGGTCATTAGAAGGTTAGTACAGGTACTCTATCCATGGTCGTTAGAGAGTTAGTACAGTTACTCCATCCATAGTCATTAGATGGTAGCTCAGGTACTCCATCCATGGTCGTTAGAGGGTTAGTACAGTTACTCCATCCATTGGCGTTAGAGGGTTAGTACAGTTACTCCATCCATAGTCATTAGAGGGTAGCACAGGTACTCCATCCATGGTCATTAGAGGGTTAGTACAGGTACTCCATCCATGATCATTAGAAGGTTAGTACAAGTACTCCATCCATAGTCGTTAGATGTTTAGTACAAGTACTCCATCCACGGTCGTTAGAAGGTTAGTACAGGTACTCCATCCTTGGCCATTTGAGGGCTATTACAGTTACTCGACCCATGGTCGTTAGAAGGTTAGTGCAGGTACTCCATCCATGGGGGTTAGAGGGTTAGTACAGTTAGACCATCCATGGTCGTTAGAAGGTTAGTACAGGTACTTCATTCATGGTCGTTAGAGGGTTAGTACAGTTACTCCATCCTTGGCCGTTAGAGGGTTGGTACAGGTACTCCATCCATGGCCGTTAGAGGGTTAGTACAGGTACTCCATTCATGCTCGTTAGATTGTTAGTACAGTTACTCCATTCATGGTCATTTGAAGTTTTATTACTGTTACTCCATCCATGGTCGTTCATGGGTTAGTACAGTTACTACATCCATGGTCGTTCGAGGGTTAGTACAGTTACTCCATCCATGGTCGTTCGAGGGTTAGTACAGTTACTCCATCCATGGTCGTTCGTGGGTTAGTACAGTTACTCCATCCGTGGCCGTTAGAGGGTTAGTACAGTTACTCCATCCGTGGCCGTTAGAGGGTTAGTACAGTTACTCCATCCATGGTCGTTCGTGGGTTAGTACAGTTACTCCATCCATGGTCGTTCGAGGGTTAGTACAGTTACTCCATCCGTGGCCGTTAGAGGGTTAGTACAGTTACTCCATCCATGGTCGTTCGTGGGTTAGTACAGTTACTCCATCCATGGTCGTTCGAGGGTTAGTACAGTTACTCCATCCATGGTCGTTCGAGGGTTAGTACAGTTACTCCATCCATGGTCGTTCGAGGGTTAGTACAGTTACTCCATCCGTGGCCGTTAGAGGGTTAGTACAGTTACTCCATCCATGGTCGTTCGAGGGTTAGTACAGTTACTCCATCCGTGGCCGTTAGATTGTTAGTACAGTTACTCCATTCATGGTCATTTGAAGTTTTATTACTGTTACTCCATCCATGGTCGTTCATGGGTTAGTACAGTTACTACATCCATGGTCGTTCGAGGGTTAGTACAGTTACTCCATCCATGGTCGTTCGAGGGTTAGTACAGTTACTCCATCCATGGTCGTTCGTGGGTTAGTACAGTTACTCCATCCGTGGCCGTTAGAGGGTTAGTACAGTTACTCCATCCGTGGCCGTTAGAGGGTTAGTACAGTTACTCCATCCATGGTCGTTCGTGGGTTAGTACAGTTACTCCATCCATGGTCGTTCGAGGGTTAGTACAGTTACTCCATCCGTGGCCGTTAGAGGGTTAGTACAGTTACTCCATCCATGGTCGTTCGTGGGTTAGTACAGTTACTCCATCCATGGTCGTTCGAGGGTTAGTACAGTTACTCCATCCATGGTCGTTCGAGGGTTAGTACAGTTACTCCATCCATGGTCGTTCGAGGGTTAGTACAGTTACTCCATCCGTGGCCGTTAGAGGGTTAGTACAGTTACTCCATCCATGGTCGTTCGAGGGTTAGTACAGTTACTCCATCCGTGGCCGTTAGATTGTTAGTACAGTTACTCCATTCATGGTCATTTGAAGTTTTATTACTGTTACTCCATCCATGGTCGTTCATGGGTTAGTACAGTTACTACATCCATGGTCGTTCGAGGGTTAGTACAGTTACTCCATCCATGGTCGTTCGAGGGTTAGTACAGTTACTCCATCCATGGTCGTTCGTGGGTTAGTACAGTTACTCCATCCGTGGCCGTTAGAGGGTTAGTACAGTTACTCCATCCGTGGCCGTTAGAGGGTTAGTACAGTTACTCCATCCATGGTCGTTCGTGGGTTAGTACAGTTACTCCATCCATGGTCGTTCGAGGGTTAGTACAGTTACTCCATCCGTGGCCGTTAGAGGGTTAGTACAGTTACTCCATCCATGGTCGTTCGTGGGTTAGTACAGTTACTCCATCCATGGTCGTTCGAGGGTTAGTACAGTTACTCCATCCATGGTCGTTCGAGGGTTAGTACAGTTACTCCATCCATGGTCGTTCGAGGGTTAGTACAGTTACTCCATCCGTGGCCGTTAGAGGGTTAGTACAGTTACTCCATCCATGGTCGTTCGAGGGTTAGTACAGTTACTCCATCCGTGGCCGTTAGAGGGTTAGTACAGTTACTCCATCCGTGGCCGTTAGAGGGTTAGTACAGTTACTCCATCCATGGTCATTAGAAAGTTAGTACAGCTACTCCATCCATTATCATTAGAAGGTTAGTACAGGTACTCCATCCATGGTCGTTAGAGAGTTAGTGTAGTTACTTGATCCATGGTCGTTAGAGGGTTAGTACAGTTACTTCTCTAATAGATAGTCCTGCCTGGAGAAAGGAGAATCGAATATGTGAGTCAGACACATTACGATTGTATTATCTGAGGCATGTGGATCAGGAGAATAAGATTGTCAATTGGTAAGAGCATTGGAGGATGATGGAAATAATAAGGGTGACATAGAATGAAAGGGAGACAGTTCTCAAAGTGAACTGCTGACAATTTGATTTGACAACACGGAAATACTAGGACAGTTCGACATCATCCTCTCATATTTAGAAGAAGGACAACAGGAGGATCTTACAGAATTACTCAGTAGGTATTAAGTAAAGTATAAAGACATTTTTGATGGATTTATTGTGTTAGCCTCATGAAATGCATGTCGGAGTGTCAGGAATGATGAAGTAGTATCCTTATTGGCTGAACCCAGAGGAAACAAGATCAACTGGAAACAGTGACTCAGTACACGCTGGAGAACTACTTGATTGAAGCAAGTCAAAGGCAGCTAGCATTCACTGGTAGTGTTAGCGCCTAAACTGGAAGGATAAACTAGATCCTGCACAGACTACAGAAGGGTAAATGCAGTAATGAAGCCAAATGATTAACCAGTTCCATGGTGAGAAGACTTAAGGATAGGGTTGACAGTCCCTGATTCCTTTCTAAGTTAGATTGGTTGAATTTGTACTGACCTGTTGTGAAGGGCTCAGCCACACCAAGTGGGTGAAAGCCATGTCAAAGTTGACATTTGGGTAAAAGAACACCCCAGCTACATTGCAAAGGTTTATGCATCTAGCTGATGAAGCCCATAACTGTGAAATTATACAGTAACCCACGGGGTCAGCAGATGAGGCAAGTAAAAGACCTGTTTCAGCAATTAAAGTTGACTGGCTTAGTAATACATCAATAGCAAGTGAATTTGTGAAAGCACGGGAAATTTAGCTAAGTCATGTCAAAGGTCAAAGACAAGGGTCACCAAGGACAGTAAAAATGAAGGCTAGAATAGAAACACCTGTATTGAAAACTAAACACAAAATCATGGGGCTTTTGGGAACATTTGGGCTTTACATTTTTATTAAGTGGGTGAGTTTTTTTTTTCTTCCTTGTTTAGTCCTGTGTGGGCTTTCAGATTAGCAAGGTATGGCTGATAGGGCAGTTGCATGTTCCTCCTGCAGAATGTGGCAGGTGAGAGACGCGACACATGTCTCTGCCGACTACATCTGCAGGAAGTGCACCCAACTCCAGCTCCAGTTAGGGAAATGAAGCTGGAGCTGGAAGAACTACGGATCGTCTGGGAGGCTGAGGGAGAAATTGAGAGGATGTACAGGGAGGTGGTCAGTCTTCAGACGCAGGATAAGGACAGCTGGGTTACTGTCAGGGGGACGAAAGGGAACCAACAGATAGAGTGGGGATCCACTGTCGCTGTTCTCCTCAGCAATAAGTATACCGTTTTGGATTCTGCTGGTGGGGATGGCCTACCAGGGGAAAGCTATAGTTGTCAGGTCTCTGGCACTGGAGTCTGGCACTGAGGCTCAGAAGGGAAAGGAAGGGGGAAGAATAGAAAAGTGCTAGTAGTAGGGACTCAATAGTTAGACGGTTTGATAGGAGATTTTGTGGTCAGGAATGGGACTCCTGGAAGGCATGTTGCCTCCCCAGTGCCAAGATCCAGGATGTCGCCGATTGGATTTACAAGATTCTGAAGGGGTAGTATGAGCAGTCAGAAAACGTGGTACGTATTGGCACCAATGAAATAGCCAGGAAGGGGATTGAGGATCTGAAAAGTGACTGAAGATCAGGACAAGTAGAGTAGTGATCTCAGGTTTGCTACTGGTGCCACGAGACAGTGAGGTGAGGAACAGGCAGCGAGTGCAGCTTAACACGTGGCTGCGAGGCTGGTGCAGGAGGGAGGGCTTCAGATACTTAGACCATTGGGATGCCTTCTGGGGAAGGTGGGACCTGTACATGAAGAACTGAAGGGGCACAAATGTCTTGGGTGGGAGATTTGTTTGTGTAGTTCGGGAGGGTTTAACCTAGTTTGGCAAGGGGGTGGGAATCAGAGCGACATATCTGAGAGGGGGTGCAGTTGTAGATGGGGCAGTGACAGGATGTAGTGAATCTATTGGGAAGGTTTTTCATGTGATGTATCAAAGGAATCGGTTAAAGTGTGACTGCTTTAACACAAGGAGTGTCAGAAATAAGAGTGATGAACTTAGAGCATAGATCAGTAATTGGGACTATGATGTTGTGGCCATAATGGAGACGTAGGTTTCACAGGGGTAGGAATGGTTGCTAGATGTTTCAGTGTTTAGAACGTTTAAAAAGAACAGGGAGGGTGGAAAAAGAGGCTGGGTGTAGCATTGCTAATCAGAGGGTGCATCACAGCTACAGAAACAAAGGCTGTTGAGGAAGGTTTGTCTACTGAGTCAGTATGGGTTGAAGTTAGGAACAACAAGAAAGCAGCCATTTCATTGGGGCTTTTCTTAGCAGTAGGGAGATTGAAGAACTCATGGGCCGGCAGATTTTGGTAAAGTGCAGATGTAGCAGGGTTGTTGTTATGGATGACTTCAACTTTCCCAATATTGACTGGAACCTCCTTAGAGCAGATGGTTTGAATGGAGCCATTTTTGTCAGGTGTGTTCAGGAGGGTTTCTTTACTCAGTATGTAGACAGACCAATGAAGGGAGAGGCCATTTTGGATTTGGTGCTCAGCAATGAGCCAGGACAGGTGTCAGATCTCACGGTGGGAGAACACTTTGGTGACAGTGACCACAACTGCCTCACATTTATCATAGTCATGGAGAGGGAAAGGAGCAGTTACCGAGAGAAGGCATTTAATTGGGGAAAAGGAAATTATGACACTATCAGACAGGAGTTGGGAAGTACAGACTGGGAGCAATTGTTCCACAGAAAGGGCACAACAGACATGTGGAGACTGTTTAAGGAGCAGTTGTTGTGAGTGATGTACGAATTTGTTCCTCTGAGACAGGTAAGAAGGGGTAAGGTTAAGGAGTCTTGGATGACGAGAACAGAGGAGTTTCTCATCAAAAGGAAGAAGACAGCTTACGTAAGGTGGAGGAAGCAAGGATCTAGCACGGCTTTACAGGATTACAGGCTTACTAGAAAGGAGCTCAGAAATGGACTGAGGAGAGCCAGGAGGGAGCAGGTAAGAGGCTTGGCAGGAAGGATTAGGGAGAACCCAAAGGCATTTTACTCACACGTGAGGAATAAGAGAATGATCAGGGAGAAGGTAGGGCTGGTCAGGGGTAGAATAGGGAACTTGTGCGTGGAGTGTGAGCAGATAGAGAAGCCCTAAATGAGTAGTTGTGAATGAGAACTTTGAGGAGCTGGGAAACAGGCTTGACCACATCAAGATTGATGAAGTTGATGTGCAAGAAATTTTGGAAAACATTAAGATTGGTAAGTCCCCAGGGCCAGATTAGATTTTTCCCAGGCTGCTCCGGGAAGTGAGAAAGGAGGTTGCTCAGGCGCTGGCAAAGATCTTTGCTTCCTTATTCTCCACAGGAGTCGTACCGGAGGATTGGAAGGAGGCAAATGTTGTTCCTCATTTCAAGAAGGGGAATAGGGAAATCTCTGTCAATTACAAATCTGTCAGTCTTACATCTGTGGTCAGCAAGGTGTGGAAAGAATTCTGAGGGATAGGATTTATGACTATTTGGCAAAGCATAGCATGATTAAAGAGAGTCAGCATGGCTTTGTGAGGTGCAGGTCATGCCTCACAGATCTTATTGAATTCTTTGAGGAGGTGACGAGGCAGGTTGATGAAGGTCAAGCAGTGGATGTGGTGTATATGGACTTCAGCAAGGCATTTGATAAGGTTTCCCATGGTAGGCTCATTCATAAAGTCAGGAAGTATGGGATACAGGGAGGTTTGGCTGTCTCGATTCAGAATTGGCTGGCTGACAGAAGGCAGAGAGTGGTCGTAGATGGAAAGCATTCTGCCTGAAAGTCAGTGTTGAGTGGGGTCCAGCAGGGCTCTGTTCTTGGGCCTCTGTTCTTTGTAGTTTTTATAAATGACTTGGATGAGGAGGTTGAGGGGTGTGCTAGTAAATTTGTCAATGACGCAAAGGTTGGAGGTGCTGTTGATAGTATCGAGGGCTATTGCAGGTTGCAGCACGACGTAGACAGGATGCAGAGCTGGACTGAGAAATGGCAGCTGGAGTTCAACCTGGATAAATGCAAAGTGATGCATTTTGGAAGGTCGAACTTGAATGCTGAATATAGAATTAAAGACAGAATTCTTGGCAATGTGGAGGAACAGAGGGATCTGGGTGTTCAACTGCATAGGTCCCTCAAAGATGGCACCCAAGTGGATAGGGTTGTTAAGAAAGCATATGGTGTTTGGCTTTCATTAACAGGGGGATTGAGTTTAAGAGCCACTAGGTTTTGCTGCAGCTCTACAAGACCCTGGTGAGACCACACTTGGAATATTGTGTCCAGTTCTGGTTGCCCTATTATAGGAAAGATACAGGGGCTTTGGAGAGGATGCAAAGAAGGTTTACCAGGATGCTGCCTGGACTGGAGGGCTTGTCTTATGAGGAGAGGTTGACTAAGCTCAGACTTTTCCCTCTGGCGAGAAGGAGGAAGAGAGGTGACTTGATCGGGGTATACAAGGTAATGAGAGGCATAGATAGAGTCAATAACCAGAGACTTTTCCCCAGGGCAGGATTGACTGACATGAGGGATCATAGTTTTAAGATATCAGGAGGAAGATGTAGAGGAGACATCAGAGGTAGGTTATTTACGCAGTGAATTGTGAATACCTGGAATGCATTGCCAGCAGTGGTAGTGGAAGCAGAGTCATTGGGGACATTGAAGTGACTGCTGGACATGTAAATGGACAGCAGTGAATTCAGGGATGTGTAGGTTAGGTTATTTTATTTTAGGTTAGGAATAATCCTCAGCACAACATCGTGGGCTGTGCTGTACCTTTATATGTTCTATGCTCCACCAAAATCTTTGCATAATTTGAACGCAATAGCTGTAACGCTAGTGAATTTATTAAGAAAACAAGGAAATATGGCCTGGTCAATGGAATGCCAGGCAACATTCGAGAAGCTGAAGGAAGTCGTAATAAAGAAATCAGTGTTGGCCATCCCTGATTTTTCTGGATCTTTGGAAAAGGCAATTGATGGAGGTAGGTCCAGTCACGTTATCGGATGATGAATTGGAATAGAGTCGGCTGTGACACATTTCTAAGAATCTAAGTCGGTATCAGAGGAAGTACTCTGTTATAGCAAAAGAGACTTTGGGATGTATTGACTTTTCAAAACTTTGAAGTCTATGTTCAACACAATAAGAGAGAAACGTTAATCTTCACCATCAATAATACACTGACCTTAACTGAAAACTTTAAATGGAAGACTATTCAGATGGAGCCGGTTATGCCAACTGTTTAATGTTAAGATAATTGACATTTCTAGAATTGAGAATGTGATTACAGGTGCATAGTCCTGAGTTTAAGATAATGGTATAAGTTAAAGATTTAAGAAATGTTGAAAAATTATATACATATATAAGGTGTGTGGAGGAAGAATGGATCAGCATACATCTTGTGTTTTGTTCTTTGTGTATCATAATGTTGTGATGAAATGCGTTTCATCCTTTAAGTGCAGAGGCAGGTAAAGATTATCAGCATGTTTTCTGTTTTTTTGAAGGAAATGCTGCAATTTTAAAAACATATTACTGAAGCTCATTGTGAGTGGTATTTATGCTGCTGCAGTGGGGGAAGCTGTTTGTAGATTGTCCAACACCACGGGGTGTATGCAGAGTGAGATTCAGCTGGAAGCAGATAGTTGATTGGTTTGGCAATTTTGACCAGTCATTGATGCCAAAGGTCATTACCCTGACAACAACCCTCTGATTAATTCTTGGATAGCTTGTGGGTTGAACAATAAATGGAGGAGGCTTTTGGATCTTTGGAAGGGCAGGTGCTTTGTGTCTCTTTCTGCAGTAAAAATACATTGATTCCGAAGAAAGCCAGTTACTTTATCCCACCAGCTGTTACCTGAAACCAGTAACTAAGAGACTTTGCAGTAAATGTACCAATTGCCCTGTGGCTCCTGCGAAGAAATGAAGAATCTTTGAGAAAGCAGGAAGTCCTGGCAAGACAAAAGATAATCTCAGCAAACCCTGTGAACTGGTGCTATTGAACTATAGAGTCATAGAGATGTACAGCATGGAAACAGACCCTTCAGTCCCACCTGTCCATGCCGACCAGATATCCCAACCCAAACTAGTTCCACCTGCCAGCACCCAGCTCGTATCCCTCCAAACCCTTCCTATTCATACACCCATCCAAATGCCTCTTAAATGTTGAAGTTGTACCAATCTCCACCACTTCCTTTGGCAGCTCATTCCATACACACACCACCCTCTTTGTGAAAAAGTTAAAGTCACAGATTTTTCCCATCACCCATAAAACCAATTTTTTTGTCCATACTTGTCTATCTATGTATGTAACGGTTATGAAAGGGGTTACAATTTTGCCAAGTAAATGCAGGCGCTGGTAGTTCATTGCTGTTTACTGGAGATTAGAATTTGCTGATCTGTAATAAGTAGTGTTTCTTGTTAAGTACAGGAAGCTGTCGAGTGTTTTTTTTTGTTTACTTGATACCATTAAATATGTAAGCCAAATACTCTACACGCTTTTATTAAATCATTACCTTTTGTGATAACCCAAGAGCTTGAGGATCAGTGCACTTTCCCGAGTGTGGTCATGATGCCTGATATAAGAGTGTTGTCATATGATAGAAACTGAGTGAATAAAGGCTCCATTCATGGGAGTTTAGGAGAATGATCTCATTGAAACACACACAGTTCTGAAGTGGTTTAATACAGAGACTGTTTCTAACTTGGGGAAATCTAAAACACAGGGGAACAGACACAGGATAAGTACTCATTTATTTAGGACTGAGATGAGCAGAAATTACTTTATTTCATTTATTCATTTCTGGGATGTCGGTTTTAATGGCTACCCCAGCATTTATTGCACATCTATTGAGAAAGCAATCAGCATTAAGACTTATAGAGTGATAGATGTACAGCATGGAAACAGACCCTTTGGTCCAACTCGTCCATGCTGACCAGATATCCCAACCTAATCTAGTCCCACCTGCCAGCACCTAGCCCATATCCCTCCAAACCCATTCATATATTCATATACCCATCCAAATGCCTTTTAAATGTTGCAATTGTACCAGCCTCCACCACTTCCTCTGGCAGCTCATTCCATACACATACCACCCTTTGTGTGAAAAATTACCCCGTATCTTTATATCTTTCCCTTCTCACCCTAAACCAATGCCCTCTAGTTATGGACTCCCCCACTCCAAACAAAAAGACCTTGTCTATTTATCCTATCCATGCCCCTCACGATTTTATCAACCTCTATAAGGTCACCCCTCAGCCTCTGATGCTCCAGGGAAAATAGCCCCAGCCTATTCAACCTCTCCCTATAGCTCAAATCTGCCAACTTTGACAATATCCTTGTAAATTCTTTCTGAACCCTTTCAAGTTTCACAACATCCTTCTGATAGGAAAGAGACCAGAATTGCACGCAATATTCCAACAGTGGCCTAACCAATGTCCTGTACAGCCGCAACATGACTTCCCAACTCCTGTACTCAATACTCTGACCAATAAAGGAAAGCATACCAAATGCCTTCCTTACTATCCTATCTACCTGTGACTCCACTTTCAAGGAGCTATGAACCTGCACTCCAAGGTCTCTTTGTTCAGCAACACTCCCTAGGACCTTACCATTAAGTGTATAAGTCCTGCTAAGATTTGCTTTCCCAAAATGCAGCACTTTGCATTTATCTAAATTAAACTCCATCTGTCAATTCTCAGCCCACTGGCCCATCTGGTACAGATCCTGTTGTAATCTGAGGTAACCCTCTTCGCTGTCCACTACACCTCCAATTTTGGTGTCATCTGCAAACTTACTAACTGTACCTCTTATGCTCACATCCAAATCATTTATATAAATGATTAAAAGTAGTGGACCCAGCACCAATCCTTGTGGCACTCCACTGGTCACAGGCCTCCAGTCTGAAAAACAACCCTCCACCACCACCCTCTGTCTTCTACCTTTGAGCCAGTTCTGTATCCAAGTGGCTAGTTCTCCTTGAATTCCATGAGATCTAACCTTACTAACCAGTCTCCCATGGGGAACCTTGTCGAATGCCTTACTGAAGTCCATATAGATTACATCCACTGCTCTGCCCTCATCAATCTTCTTTGTTACTTCTTCAAAAACTCAATCAAGCTTGTGAGACATGATTTTCCACACATAAAGCCATGCTGACTATCCCTAATCAGTCCTTGCCTTTCCAAATACATGTACATCCTGTCCCTCAGGATTCCCTCCAACAACTTGCCCACCACCAAGGTCAGGCTCACTGGTCTATAGTACCCTGGTGTGTCCTTACCACCCTTCTTAAATAGTGGCACCACGTTTGCCAACCTCCAGTCTTCCGGCACCTCACCTGTGACTATTGATGATACAAATATCTCAGCAAGAGACCCAGCAATCACTTTCTTAGCTTCCCATAGAGTTACAGGGTGCACCTGATCAGGTCCTGGGGATTTATCCACTTTTATGCATTTCAAGACATCCAGCACTTCCTCCTCTATAATATGGACATTTTTCAAGACGTCACCATCAATTTCCCTACTTTCTAAATCTTCCATGTCCTTTTCCACAGTGAATACAGATGCAAAATATTCATTTACTATATCCCCATCTCCTGCAGCTCCACACAAATACCTTTGAGTCACCCTATTTTCTCCCTAGTTACCCTTTTATCCTTAATATATTTGTACAAAACCCTTTGGATTCTCCTTAATTCTATTTGCCAAAGTTATCTCATGTCCCTTTTTTGCCCTCCTGATTTCCCTCTTAAGTATACTCCTAATGCCTTTATACTCTTCTAAGGATTCACTCAATCTATCCTGTCAATACCTGACATATGCTTCCTTCTTTTTCTTAACCAAACCCTTAATTTCTTTAGTCATCCAGTATTCCCTATACCTACCAGCTTTTCCTTTCACCCGAACAGGAATATACTTTCTCTGGATTCTCCTTATCTCATTCCTGAAGGCTTCCCATTTTCCAGCCGTCCCTTTACCTGAGAACATCTGTCCCCCCAATCAGCTTTTGAAAGTTCTTGCCTAATACTGTCAAAATTAGCCTTCCTCCAATTTAGAACTTCAACTTTTACATCTGGTCTCCTTTTCCATCGCTATTTTAAAACTAATAGAATTATGGTCGCTGGCCCCAAAGTGCTCCCCCACTGACACCTCAGTCACGTGCCGTGCTTTATTTCCCAAAAGTAGATCACGTTTTGCACCTTCTCTAGTTGGTACATCCACATACTGAATCAGAGAATGTTCTTGTACACACTTAAGAAATTCCTCTCCATCTGAACCTTTAACACTATGGTAGTCCCAGTCTATGTTTGGAAAGTTAAAATCCCCTACCATAACTACCCTATTATTCTTATAGATAACTGAGATCTCCTTACAAATTTGTTTCTCAATTTCCCTCTGACTATTAGGGGATATATAACACAATCCCAATAAGGTGATCATTCCTTTCTTATTTCTCACTTCCACCCAAATAGCTTCCCTGGATGTGTTTCCGGGAATACTCTCAGCACAGCTGTAATGCTATCCCTTATCAAAAACGTCACTCCCCCTCTTCTCTTGCCTCCCTTTCTATCCTTCCTGTAGCAGTTGTATCCTGGAACATTAAGCTGTGAATCATGTCGAGCCCTGAGCCACATATCTGTAATTGCTATGATATCCAAGTCCCATGTTCCTAACTATGCCCTGAGTTCATCTGCCTTCCCTGTTAGGCCGCTTGCATTGAAATAAATGCAGTTTACTTTATCAGTCCTACCTTGTTCTCTGCTTTGTCCCTGCCTGCCCTGACTGTTTGACTCGCCTTTGTTCTCAACTGTACCAGTCTCAGATTGAAATCTTTCCTCACTACCTCCCTGGGTCACATGCCCCATCCCGAGCAGTTCTAGCAAATCTCCCTGCCAGTACATTAGTCCCCTTCCAATTTAGGTGCAAACCATCCTTCTTGCACAGGTCACTTCTACCCAAAAACAACTTCTTATGATCCAAAAATGTGAATTCTTCTCCCATACACCAGCTCCTCAGCCATGCATTCATCTGCGTATCCTCCCATTCCTGACCTCACCAGCTCGTTGCACCGGGAGTAATCCAGATATTACTACTCTCCAGGACCTCCTTTTTAAATTTCTGCCTAACTCTCTGTAATCACCCTTCAGAATCTCAACCTTTTCCCTTCCAATGTCGTTGGTTCCAATGTGGACAATGACCTCTTGCTGGCCTCTCTCCCCCTTGAGAACATTCTGCACCCTCTCTGAGACATCCTTGATCCTGGTACCAGGGAAGCAATATACCATTCAGATTGTTCACTGCTGGCCACAGAAACGTCTGTATCTTGGATTAGAGCGTCTCCTAAAACAATCGATCGCTTGGAACCCGACGTACCCCTCGTTGCATTAGAGCCAGTCTCAATACCGGAAACTTGGCTGTTCGTGCTACGTTCCTCTGAGAATCCATCACCCCCTACATTTTCCAAACCAGCATACTTATGAACAGACCTCTCATACATTAGAGTTGATCCTTCTCTGCACCTTCTCTGCAGCTATAACATGTTATTCTGCATCCTGTTCCTGTACCCTAATGTACTGATGTAAGGTATGATTTGTCTGGTTAGCACACTAAACAATATTTTTCACTGTATCTCGAAACATGTAACAAGAATAAATCAAATCAAAATCAAAAATAAAGATCAGAAAGTGGTGGTGCTCTTGAAGAGTTGTGAATCTATGGATTTCTCTATGGCAGAATGCTGAAATAGATTAAGGCTGAAATAGATTTTTATCTTTGGAAATCAAGGGATTTGGGGAGCAGGTGGATAAAAAGAAGCTGAAATCGAAGGTTGGCCATGATTGGAAGGAATAGTGGAACAGGCTTGTTGGAGTATTCCTACCTATGTTTCTTGTGTTCATGAGAGTTACCCCCCCAGTGTCATATCATATATTTACCTTTTAATCAATATCTCTAAAACAGGTTCTTACTCTTTATCACATGCCTGATGGTGGGCACTTGCTGGGGTGGCATGGTGGCTCAGTGGTTAGCAGTGCTGCCTCACAGTGCTTGGGACCCGGGTTCAATTCCTGCCTCGGGCAACTGTCTGTGTGGAGTTTGCACATTCTCCCCGTGTCTGCGTGGGTTTCATCCAGGTGCTCCGGTTTCCTCCCACAGTCCAAAGATGTGCAGGTCAGGTGAATTGGCCACGCTAAATTGCCTGTAGTGTTAGGTGCGTTAGTCAGGGATAAATGTCGGGTAATGGGTCTGGGTGGGTTGCTCTTCGGAGGGTCGGTGTGGACCTGTTGGGTCGAAGGGCCTGTTTCCACACTGTAGGGAATCTAAATTAGTTACCATGTTTCCTGTCTTATGAAAGTTGTTTGCTTAATTTTCTTTCTGGCTGTCCAATTATGCAGATGACACAATTTAAGAAACATATATCAGACTGTGCATTGAACTGAAATAGATTAAGGTTTAACAAATGACTGGTAAGTTTCAAATTCCAAGGCAGTGGTTATGTGACATCAAGTGTAAGTACTACTGTATCTGACTATTTATATTTGAATAACTCCACAGAGGTCTGTATCCCATCACCAAGTCACCCTTTAATTACACACAGAGAGTCCTTGACATTGATCCAGTTCCCTCACAGCCACCTGATGAGGGAACAGCGCTCCAAAAGCTAGTGCCTCCAAATAGACCTGTTGGACCATAACCTCATGTTGTGTGATTTTTAACTGTTTCTATCTGTCAGCCAGGGGTCCCTGATTGGACCAGGTTTACAGCCCAAATCAGGGAACTAGTATTCTTTGAGGTCCACCTGGTTGATCTTATTATAATCACTGCAGCATTGTTGCAGTTTAAGTGTTGAAGATGTCTGTGTCTAGCTTGCATTTATTTAAGGTCACTTTTATCTTGAAAATCCTTTTATCTTGAAAATCTTCTCTGTGAATTCAATTCATTTTTAATTCAATCATATTTGCTTAGGCAGAGAAGTTCTAATTTTTCCTTCCAATTTCCACAACCAGGGGGTCACAGTCTAAAGACATGACTTAAGCCAGTGAGGACTGTGATGGGGAGAAATGTCTCCACCCAGAGAATGGGCAGCCTGTGGAATTCACTTCCACAGGAAGTGGTTAGGGCCAAAACATTGAATGGTTTCAAGATGGAGTTGTGTGTGGCTCTTATGGTGAGAGATTTCAAAGGATATGGAGAGAACACAGCTCCATGGTCCTGGATTGGATGGTCAGCTATGATTATACAAAATGGTGAAGCAAGTTTGAGGGGCTGTTTGATCTGTTCCTGCTCTTCCTTCCTGTGTTTCTATGTCTCTCACAGCTACTTCGCCTCATCCTTCACTCTTCTGTATCTGTAATATTTGAGATAATATGTATTTGTCAAGTTGTCGAATTTAAGGGCTAAGTTTAGACAAAGAGTCACAGAGGCTTACAGCATGGAAACAGGCCCTTCAGCCCAACATGTCCATGCTGCCCAGTTTTCACAGTTACATTAATCCCACTTATCTGTCTTTGGTCCATATCCCTTCACACCCATCCCATCCACGTACCTGTCCAATGTTTCTTAAATAATGGAACTATGCTTGCCTCCACCAAAACCTCTGGCAGCATGTTCTACTCACAACCTCTGTGTGGTAACATTATCCCTCTGGACCCTTTTGTATCTCTCCCCTTTCATCTTAAAGCTATGCCCTCTAGTTTTAGACTCCCCTACCCAGGGGAAAAGCTGTTGGCTCTCTATTTTATCTATGCCTCTCATGATTTTATAAACCTCTACAAGGTCACCCTTCCTAGACTCCAGGAAAAAAGGTCCCAGCCTTTCCAACCTCTCCTTATAACTCAAACTTTCTTTCCAACCATGAGACAACACTGTCACAGAACCTTCATCACATCAATTGCAATGGTTTGGGGAAGAACACTCATGACCAGCTTCTCATGGTTTGACCAGGAGCAGCGAATATGGATGTTTCAGTGAAATCCGTATCCTGAGAGTGAAGTATAAAGCATACTAAGGTACGCAAGTGAATCTCAGTGACCTTATTCCAGAAGCAACCATTGAACCTCAAGTCACTCCAACAGAAATAATGTAAGTACATCTGGGTTCACATGCTACAGAGGCTACTGGGTATATCCTTCACCCCAGAGACATAATACTGAAGCTGATACCAACCAACACTGCAGCATTGAAGAATTGTTCATTCGCTACGTTTTGTTCACTACTGAAATGGAACTTTTAAACACGTACACAGTCAACTTACAAAACTTGCAAAAGCAAAATGCTGCACTTGGTGGAAATCTGAAATAAACAGAGCAAATTGCCAGGTCAGTCAGCGTTTCAAAGAGATAAGCTGAGCTAACATTTTCATCAAAACCCTAACCCCCAAGATCCCAACCCTATAATTAATATTTGATTTCTTAAACGCAACAGTCCTGCAAAGATTCTGAATCCTCAATGTCAATGTCGATCTCTGGAAGAACAATTTTATTTTAGATGTTAAACCCTTATCAAAAGACTGGGTGTAGAAATAGATCTAAACATGCATACAGAGATTACATTGGTGTGGGTGGGGGTGGGGGGGGGGGGGGGGGGGGGCGCGGTGGGGAGGTATTCAAATAAGTGAAATCAAATAACTAGTTTATTTTGTTTTCAGTGAGGGATCGGAAGAATGGAAAAACCAAAGTATTTAATCCCTGGGAATGCTGCACAGATGTGTGGAACCTGTGGAGAGGAACTCCTGAGGAAAATAAAAGAATTGAAACCAACCAACTTCTGGCAGGTAGCAAAATGTATTTCCAGACTTGCTGGGCCAGTGGTGAGTTTACACTTGCTGGCACCATATTATTTACAGATTTTTTTTAAAAAATCAACTTTTTCAGATTGTGACAAAGCTGCTCCTTTAACAAGGTTATACTGTGCTTTGTTTTTTTTTAAGAGAATGACACAGACTCTGAGAAATCTGAGGTGAAGGGTTTTATGGCCAAGTTGATAATAGCTAACAGATACTGCCTCAGACAGAAGGCTTTCAAGTTAAAAAAAAGCACTTGTACAATGAAAGGGGTGTGGCCAGTTCTCCCAGCTCAGTTATTCTCTGGTTTGGTTTGCCTTTGGCAGGTAGTTTGAAGAAAGATTACTGAACCCACAGAATCAGGTCTAGGCTAGTACTCCCTCTCTCTCTGACATCTCTCCTCTGGTGTTTGATTTTACCTTTTGTGCCAAGGGATGTTTATGGGGATTGTTGCAAGTATTTGGAACAGCATCATTAATTTGGGATAGTCTGTTGGGTTTTCAGACAGGGGTAAGTTGTTCGGTATTCTATTTGCTGTTGTTTATGATTCATTCGGTAATCTTGTAAGTAAATACTGTCTTGTTTAAAAGTAAGTGGTTTGACCAACTGCATCACTCCTGGAATATCCACTCTACACCTGCTTAAAGCAACTAGCAAAGTTAGGGTCTGGGCTACTGTCTTGAAATGTTTTGAAAGGCCAGGCCTGGTCCATAACAAGATGTACTATTCCGCATCTCTGTAGCAGCGGATATTGAACCCAAACCTTCCTCACTCAGAGGTAGGGACACTGCCACTGCATCAGCAGACCCTTGCCATCATTGCCATATGCTGCACTCTCCTAGAACCATAGGATCCCTACAGCATGGGATCAGGCCATCTAATCCACACTGACTCTCCACAGAGTTTCGTACCCAGATCCCCACTACCATATCCCTGTAACCCTGCATTTCTCCATGGCCAGTCCACCCAGCCTGCACACCTTTGGACTGTGGGAGGAAACCCACATAGACACTTGGAGAATGTGCAAACTGCACACAGACAGTCACCCAAGGGTTGAATTGAAAACAAGTCCCTGGTGCTGTGATGTAGTAGTGCTAACCACTGAGCCACTATGCCACTCCTGGTAAATATTTCATTATGTCACAGCCAGTCAGGCAGTATCTAAGGAGCAGGAGAATCAACGTTTTGACCATTAGGAATGTGGGGCCCCTCTGCTCCTTGGATGCTGCCTGACTGGCTGTGCTTTTCCAGCACCACACTCCTGACTCTGATCTCCAGCATCTGCAGTCCTCAGTTTCTCCTAGTATTTCATTACCTGCCAACCGTGTTGGTTTTTTCATCCATGGAATCTGGTCAGTCCAGCTGTTGTTACCCATCCCATATTGCCCACAGGGCAGTCAAGAGTGTTCTGTATTGCTCTGGGTCTGGAGTCTCATGTAGGCCAGACCAGGTAAGAATGGCAGGTTTTCCCGAAAGGACATTGGTGAACCAAAAAGGTTTCTATGACAACTGACTGTGGTTTGATTAGGCCAGATTTTAAACAACAAATCCACCATCTGCCATGATGGGATTTGGAAACTGTGTTACTCACGCAGTAACATTAACATTACACCATCACCTCCCCCAACACTACTGCTTTCAATTAGCTCATTTCTGTAATACCCTTCACTGCCCATTTATATGATCCTTTTCAATTCATTTATGCAGCTATCCTGTCTGAGCACAAATATAAACTCCTTTCTTTGAACCCATTAATTTTATTGAACCCATTTCGGAAATCCTTAGCTATGTTCACAGATGTATTACACAGCTCCCCAGCCACAACAGGAAATTCTTCAACTTCTCTTTGTTGTATTAATTCAAAGACCATGGGTGGAATCTTGAAAAGACTTGAGCATCTTGGGCTAATGTGACGGAACTGCTTGAGAAACCCATCTTAATGTTTGGAACAACTTGTTGCATCTTTAAATTAAGTTCTATTGTCAAGACAAAATTCTCATTGGTAGCCTGTTAATGGGGATTGGTGCTTGCTTACGTGGGCAGGTGATGGTGTAACGGTACTATCTCTGGACCAATAAATCCAGAGACCCAGGTAGTGATCTGCTGGATCAGGTTTCAATCCTATAGATGGCGGCATTTGAATTTGACTTTTACAAAAATGTCTGTGCTTAAGCGTCTGACGATGATCATGAAACCTTTTCTAACTTCATTCATAAAAATATCTCTATGTATACACACATATATATATATATGTAGTCACTAAGGCAGTTTGGTTCTGTGCAATATGAAGAAAATAAACAAACATTGGGGTTTGACTCTATCCAACAAACAACCAAAGGCATCTCTTACTTGTGCAGGACTTTAGTATGTCCCTCAGCACGTGCTCCTTGACCTTGGAACGTGTCAGTCTGCAACACTCGGTCAGCGTCAACTCCTTGCTCTGGAAGACCAACAAGTTTCCGGCCGACCAAAGAGCTTCTTTCACCGAGTTTTCCAATGGCTGGAAAAGCCCAATGTTGTTGAGGGGAAGAAGCTGCTATTCTGGCCTGGTTCTACATGTGAGCCCATCCCCAGAGCGATGTGGTTGACTCTGGGTAATAAACGCTGGCCTAGCCTATGATGTCCTTATCCCATGACTGATTCAAAAAGAAATATGTTCCTGTGACAACTTACAACTGCCAGCTCCTATGCTGTGAATGAATAAATAAAACTATTAACTTGGCATCTTGCCCCATTAATATGCAGCCTCCTGTCCAACCACCCACTACGAGCAAATTAGTCACTGAGAATTCTTGATGTGAAAGTTGGTGAAGAAACTGGGTGACTATCAGCTTGCCTCTGGCCTCAAAGAGCTCTCAATGTGGTCACCACATGACAGTGTCTAACCATCCACAGGCACCAGCTCCACCCAGCCTTGCCCACAGACATTGGCACCCTGATAATTGCCAACTCCTCTGGATCCTCACGGCACCACACCTGTCCACTTGTAGGAAGCTTAGGGATTACAGGTCTGCAACTTCCTCGTTAGTGTAGTGGTTAGTGTCACTTGGGTGACTGGAGTTCAATTCCCTGATGGGCAGTGTGTCATTCTGGGCTGGCAATGGCATTCTGGCCTTGTGACCTAGGCTAACGTTCGGCAATGTGAGTGTGTATCCCACTGCAGTAGATGGTGAAATTTGAATTCAGGAAAAGAAAATATGTGTCATTGAGTGTATTTAAGACAGAGATGGATAGATTCTTGATTGGTAAGGGGTTCAAAGGTTACAGGGAGGAGACAGGAGAATACGGTTGAGAAACATATTAGCCATTATGGAATAGCAGAGGAGGGTTGATGGGCCAAATGATACTCCTATACCTTGAGGTATTACGCATTGCAGGGCACACCAATTGCAAAGCTGCAGCAAGGACATGGCACACACAGACAGACACCCTCCTCTACCTTCCCCAGCCATACCCTACAATCAGGCAGCTGTCATTGAGTCATAGAGATGTGCAGCACAGAAACAGATCCTTTGGTCCAACTCATCCATGCCAATGAGAAATCTAATCTGACCTATTCCCATTTGCCCGCACGTGGCCCCTATTCCTCTAAACCCTTCCTATTCATATACCCATCCAGATGCCTTTTAAATGTTGTCATTGTACCAGCCTCCACTACTTGCTCTGGCAGCTCATTCCATACACACACCACCATGTGATTGAAAACATTCTTTAGGTTACTTTTAAATTTTTCCCTTCTCACCTTAAACGTTTGCCGTCTTGTTTTGGACTCGTCCACCCCAGGGAAAAGATCGTGTCTATTCACTCTATCCATGCCCCTCATGATTTTATGAACTTCTATAAGGTCACCCCTCAGCCTTCGATGCACGGGGAAAACAGCCCCAGCCTGTTCAGTCTCTCCCTGTAGCTGGTTCTTGCTGGTCAGCAGCCCTCAGTCAAGGGGACACACATCTTACTGTACAACATGTCAATCTCACACTGCATCCTGGGAGCTGTGAGGCCTTTCAAGAAAAACAGGGGAACTAGACGTAGGCCTGACAGGGGCAGGTCATTCATGAGTCAAGAGTGTGGCGCTGGAAAAGCACAGCAGGTCAGGCAGCATCCGAGGAGCAGGAGAATCAACATTTCGGTCAGAAGACCATCATCAGGAGCCTTTGTCAGGAAAGAAACCCTCCAGGAAACTCAGTAAGAACTGAGCCAAAGAAAGTTAGATTCAGCCCAGTTTATGTTCACTTTATGTCTCCCAATATTTGAATCTTCAAACACAGTGAATTTTTTACCTGGATCACCTTTTTAACTTTTTCTGCACAATCTTGAAAACTTCAATGAAATTGTTTGAAAACCACATTATCCTTTAGGGTTGAGAAAAAAGACAATTGCTTTCAGTATGAGGTAGTATCAGTGTAATTTGATTGATTATTTTAATAATTAAGGGTTTGATCAAAATTAACTGACCGGTGCATGTTATTTCTCATTCGTTTTCCTTTTGCAGGTTTTGTCACAGATGGTGACAGTTCTCATAAATATCGTCAACTCTATGTTCTGTGGACATTTGGGAAAAATTGCATTGGGCGCTGTCAGTCTTGCCATAGCGGTAAGTTTTGTGTTGAGAATGTGCACATTTATTGATCCTAATATCTCCTGTATAAAATAGTGATGAAATTGCATTGCTTCCTATCAGTGCCAAGCTCAGTGCCGTTACCAGCTGATGAACTGCTTCTTGTGAAAAAGTCTGGTCTCTACCTGCTGCTCTCAATGGAAGGGCAACTGGAGCCCAGCAGCTGCTTCAGTGCCCCCCCCCAGGCTAAAGACCAGGAACATCAGCTCGGCATTCCAGCTCATCACCATTCTCCATGAGCCATTCTGGAAGTCCCATGGGTGTGGGGGACATTGGGTGAGGGCGAGATTGGGCTCCGTCTTAATGCCCTACATGGGGAGATCACCCTCTGGCAGTCACTTGGCCGACACGGGAGTCACTGGTCACTTGTATCAGGCACTCAGCGGCTGGGGAGGGTCTTGGAATGTTACCAATAATAACACCAGCTTTCATTATAGAGCAGCTTTAACACACCAACACCTCCCAAGGAACCTTACCGGGTCATTAACAGACACAAACAAGATGGCACCAAGGCAAAGAAGGAAGCTGTTGGATAGGTTCCCAAACATTTGGTCATTGAAGTAGTTTTGCAGAAGTGATCCCAAAGGAAGAGAGATTTAGGGTTCAAATTCCTGAGGGTTAGAGTTAGAGTTAGGGTTAGGGTTAGGGTTAGGGTTAGGGTTAGGGTTAGGGTTAGAGTTAGAGTTAGAGTTAGGGTTAGGGTCAGTGTTAGCATTAGGGTTAGAGTTCGGGTTAGGGTTAGGATTGGGTTAGGGTTTGGGTTAGCGTTAGGGTTAGGGTTCGGATTAGGATTACGGTTAGGATTAGGATTAAAGTTAGGATTAGGATTAAAGTTAGGGTTAGGGTTAGCTTTAGCGTTAAGGTTAGGGTTAGGGTTAGGGTTGTCATTGGTGGGTTAATTAAGTGGGATTCACAGCACCAACCAGAATTGGAGGAACTCAGGCTGTGGGAATGATGGAATTCCTTCCAGAGGAAGGGAACTTCAGGTTGATGATGGCATTTAAAAATAAAGATAAGCATCAAAGATGATTCTCAATAGGAGTGAGAGTAACAGGATAGCTTTTCTGGTGGAGTTTAACTTTCCAAATAATGACTGGGAATACTATGGTTCAAGTACTTTACTTGAGTCAGATTCTGTCCATTGTGTGCAGGAGGGTTTCCTGACACAGTATGTAGACCAGCCAACAAAGGGCGAGGCCACTCTGGATTTGGTACTGGGTAATGAACTCTGCCAGGTGTTAGCTTTGGAGGTAGGTGAGCACTTTGGTGATAGTGACCACGATTCGGTTATGTTTAGATTAGATTCCCTACCGTATGGAAATAGGCCTTTCTGTCCAACAAGTCCACACTGACCCTCTGAAGAACAACCCACCCTGACCCATTCCCCTACTCTATACTTACCCCTGACTAATGCACCTAATACTATGGGCGATTGAGCATGGCCAATTCACCTAACTTGCACATTTTTGGAATGTGGGAGGAAACCGGAGCACCCGGAGGAAACCCACACAGACGCTGGGAGGATGTGCAAACTCCACACTGACAGTCACCCGAGGCTGTGATCGAACCTGGGTCTCTGGTGCTGTGAGGCAGCAGTGCTAACCACTGAGCCACCATGCCACCCCATAAACTTTGTGATGGAAAGGGATAGGTCTATCCTGAAGGGCGGGAGCTATAGCTGGGAGAAAGGCAATTATGATGCGATTATGCAAAATTTAGAATGCATAGAATGGGGAAGGAAACTGCAGAGGATGAGCAAATTTGAAATATGGAGCTTATTCAAGGACCAGATACTGTGTGTCCTTGGGAAGTATGTACCCCTCAGGCAGGTAGGAAGTTGTCGAGCACAGGAGCCGTGATTTATGAAGGAAGTTGAATCTCTCCTCAAGAGGAAGAAGAAAGCTTATGTTAGGATGATTTGGAGATGCCGGTGTTGGACTGGGGTGTACAAAGTTAAAAATCACACAACCCCAGGTTATAGTCCAACAGGTTTATTTGGAAGCACTCTAGCTTTCGGAGCGAAAGCTAGTGTGCTTCCAATTAAACCTGTTGGACTATAACCTGGTATTGTGTGATTTTTAACTATGTTAGGATGAGATGTGATAGCTCAGCTAGGGTGTTTGAGAGTTACAGGTTAGCCAGGAAGGACCAAAAGAGGGAGCTAAGAAGAGCCAGGAGGGGACATGAGAAGCCATTGCCAGTTGGAATCAAGGAAAACCCTAAGGCATTCTATAGCTGTATCAGGAATAAAAGAATGACTAGAGTAAGATTAGGGCTGATCAAGCATAGTAGTGGGAAGTTGTCTGTGGAGTCAGAGGAGATGGGGGAAGTGGTAACTGAATATTTTTTGTCAGTATTAACACGAGAAAAAGACAATGTTGTCGAGGAGAATACTGAGATACAGACTACGAGACTAGATGGGGTTAAGGTTCACAAGGAGGAGGCGTTAGCAATTCTGGAAAATTTTAAAATAGATAAGTTCCCTGGGCCGGATGGGATTAATCCTAGGATTCTCTGGGAAGCCAGGTAGGTGATTGCTGAGCCTTTGGCTTTGATCTTCATGTCAGCTTTCTCAACATGAATAGTGCCAGAAGACTAGAGGATAACAATGTTGTTCCCTTGTTCAAGAAGGGGAGTAGAGATAACCCTGGTAATTATAGAACAGTGAGTCTTGATTTAATTGTTGGCGGCACGGTGGCACAGTGGTAAGCACTGCTGCCTCACAGCGCCAGAGACCCGGGTTCAATTCCCGACTCAGGCGACTGACTGTGTGGAGTTTGCACGTTCTCCCCGTGTCTGCGTGGGTTTCCTCCGGGTGCTCCGGTTTCCTCCCACAGTCCAAAGATGTGCAGGTTAGGTGAATTGGCCATGCTAAATTCCCCTTAGTGATAGGTAATAAGGGGTAAATGTAGGGGTATGGGTGGGTTGCGCTTCGGCGGGTCTGTGTGGACTTGTTGGGCCGAAGGGCCTGTTTCCACACTGTAAGTAATCTAATCTAAAGTGTTGGAAACGGTTATAAGAGATAGGATTTATAATCATTTGGAAAGGAATAGTTTATTAGGGATAGTCAACACAAACTTTATTGAGTTCTTTGAGAAGGTGACCAAACAGGTGGATGAGGTAAAGTGGTTGATGTGGTGTGTATGGATTTCAGTAAGGCGTTTGATAAGGTTCCCCATGGTAGGTTATTGCACAAAATATGGAGGCATGGGATTGTGGGTGATTTAGTGGTTTGGATCAGAAGTTGGCTAATTGAAAGGAGACAGAGGGTGGTGGTTGATGGGAAATGTTAATCCGAGAGTTCAGTTACTAGTATGGCAAGGATCTGTTTTGGATCCACTGTTGTTTGTCATTTATATAAATGACCTGGACGAGGGCAGAGAGGGATGGGTTAGTAAATTTGTGGATGACACTAAGGTCAGTAGAATTTGTGGATGACACTAAGGTCAGTGGATAGTGACGAAGGATGTTGTAGGTTACAGAGGGACATAGATAAGCTGCAGAGCTGGGCTGAGAGATGGCAAATGGAATTTAATGTGGAAAAATGAGGTGATTCACTTTGGAAGGAGTAACAGGAATGCAAAGTACTGGGCTAATGTTAAGACTCTTGGTAGTGTAGATGAGCAGAGAGATCTTGGTGTCCAGATACATAGTTCCTTGAAAGTTACCACCCAGGTTGATAGGGTTGTTAAGAAGGCATACAGTGTGTTAGGTTTTACTGGTAGAGGG
Source organism: Chiloscyllium plagiosum (assembly GCF_037043375.1). NCBI lineage: Eukaryota > Metazoa > Chordata > Chondrichthyes > Orectolobiformes > Hemiscylliidae > Chiloscyllium > Chiloscyllium plagiosum. The sequence continues at coordinate 12,739,305 of NW_028270169.1, read as the reverse complement.
ATTGAGTTTTGGAACCATGAGATCATTCTGCAGCTGTATAAAACTCTGATGCGGCTACATTCGGCGTGTTGTGTACAGTTCTGGTCACCGCATTGTAGGAAGGATGTGGAAGCTTTGGAAAGGATTCAGAGGAAATTAACTAGGATGTTACCTGGTATGGAGGGAAGGTCTTATGAGGAAAGGCTAAGGGATTTGAGGCTGTTTTCATTCGAGAGAAGAAGATTGAGAGGCAACTTAATTGAGACATCTAAAATAATCAGCGGGTTAGATAGGGTGGACAGGGAGAGCCTTTTTCCTCGGATGACAATGGCTAGCACAAGGGAACATTGCTTTAAATTGAGGGGTGATAGATATAGGTCAGACGTTAGAGGTAGTTTCTTTACTCCGAGAGTAGTAGGAGTGTGAAACGCACTGCTTTCAACCGTAGTAGACTCGCCAACTTTAAGGACATTTAAATGGTCCTTGGATAGACATATTGACGAGAATGGAATTGTGTAGGTTAGCTGGGCTTCAGATTGGTTCCACAGGTCGGCGCAACATCGAGGGCTGAAGGGCCTGTACTGTGCTGGAATGTTCTATGTTCGATATTCTAATTCTAAATTGAAGGCCTGGGTGGGTTAGAATCCAATGTAGTTCAATGAACATACAGATCAAGGACGAAGAGGACTTGGTATGAGTCAGGATACAGAGAACAGAGAGCTTTGTACTAAAATAGAAAGTGCTGGAGAAACTCAGCAGGTCTGGCAGCATCTGGTAGAGAGATAGAGCTAATGTTTCAAGTTCTGTCTGAATTCATTCCTAAAATCTGAATGGAAGAGAAAACCGTTTCTTGTTAGAGTGTTAAATGGAATGAAGAATGAAATGTGACTGGGGACTGGGACAGCTTTGAGATACTGTGTGGCAGTTCCAATGGTGAGGAAAATTGGGAGTGTGCAAATGGTGGTGCATGGCACTGAGTGTGGATCACAGGATGCGGTGGGAGCAGTTGTCTGAGGATTGTTGGAAGAGTCCTGGGTGAGTTCGATAGATAAAGGATGGGACTTCATTTGGGAATTGTGCAGGATAAGGCTGAGCCAGGGACAGTCAATGAGGAATCAGACAAGGCTGTGAATGTTTGAGCAAACATTTTATCCAAGATTAGGAAGATGATAGAGAGCAATGAAGGTGAACAAATGAAATAATTAAAATGAAAAAATCCCATCAAAGAACAAAACTTCAAAAAGGTGTGCACATTTGGAAGAGACGTGGCTGCAAACCCTGAAGGAAAAGCCAAATACTGCAGGTGCCAGGGTTCAGAGATAAAAGCAGAGAGTGCTGGAGAAACTCAGCAGCTTTGGGGGTATTCATGGAGACAGTGACAGAGCTAACACTTGGTGCGCGAAACAGCTTTCCTTCAGAACTGATTTTCCGATGTCACCCAGTTTATGGAGCTGGAAAGATTGTAGAGCGGCCAGGAGACGGTTGGACAGTAAAATCCAAAATGTCTGATGGTCACTGATTAAAAGATAGGGAAAAGAATGAAGAGTGAAAACATAAAAGGGAATTCTCAATTGTTTTATTTATTTACAAAAGAATCTATCTTTCAGTTAGTTTTAGCCTACTGGTGACACATTGCTAAAGGTCCCTTTCTATTTGTTTTGTACAGATCACAACTATATCGGGTTTCTCTATAGCTGTCGGGTTGTCTACAGCGTGTGACACTCATATCTCAGGGAGGGTCAGCTAACTGCAGGCAACAATGTCCTCATCATGGAGTCAATAATACTTTGTCATTAACAGAGAAGAATACATCTCCCCATAACTGGCCTTGGGAAGGGTGCAGATTTCAGCTCATGAACTGTGGCACAGTGGTTAGCACTGCTGCCTCACAGTGCCTGAGACCCGGGTTCAATTCCCGCCTCAGGCGACTGACTGTGTGGAGTTTGCACGTTCTCCCTGTGTCTGCGTGGGTTTCCTCCGGGTGCTCCGGTTTCCTCCCACAGTCCAAAAGATGTGCAGGGTCAGAATTGGCCATGCTAAATTGCCCGTAGTGTCAGGTAAGGGGTAAATGTAGGGGTATGGGTGGGTTTCGCTTCGGCGGGTCGGTGTGGACTTGTTGGGCCGAAGGGCCTGTTTCCACACTGTAATGTAATGTAATGTAATGTAATGTAATGTAATGTAATCTAAACTGGGGAAGTATTCAATATAATTCCTAGTCAGTCTTGATGATGTGATCTCAGCCAGGTCTGAGGCTGCAGTGATTTGCCGAAGGAGAAACTGATTCTGAAACTGATTCTGCAAAACAAGAGGTTGGAAGCAAAGTTCATGTTGGGAGGTTGTGTGAACAGCCAATTACATACCAGTGAACCATCCTACCCTCTAATGGCCCTGCAGAATATTCAGACTGGCCCAATGAAGCTCAGTTTGCGATATGACACTTAAACATGAGCTGCACCTTTACTGAGCGTGTTCTGATCTCGGTCAAGTCCAGGAACTGTTTCTTTTAATGAAAGAATAACAGACTCTGAGTTATTTACTGAAAGAATGAAGCCATGAGGGTCAACGATTTAAACAAACAAAAGTACTTTTACCAGAGTCGAACAAAGTAAACACGAAATGCTATCTTGGCTATGGATCAGGTTCACATCCTGCCAGCTCCAGGGGGTGGAACAGGTTAATTAGAAAATCTTTATATACTTTCAAACCTTGAATCAGCAATGGTTAAGCATATATTTACAGGTAAGTTGATAAATTATCGATGAAATGGCAGATACAGTTGAAGCTCATCTCACAAATTGTCTCTGTAATGTACTCAGTATATATGTCCATCAAGCTCAGGCATTTTCAAAACCCTGTCTTCCTCATGAAGAATCCCTTCTTCTGGCATTGAGTCTGATCCCGAGCAAACAGTAATGAACAGCAAACCTGAGCAGCTCAGGTATGATCTTCAGCAGTCACTCAACTTGTCCACAGTATATCCCTTGGACTCTCTTAAAACAAAGATGGATCACCTACTGTGTGGAAGCAGTCCATTCAGCCAACAACAACCCTCCAAAGAGCATCCCCCATCCCTATAACCCTATATACCCATGGCTAACCCACCCAGCCTGCACACAGCGGGGAATTTAGCACAGCCAATCTACCTAACTAACCTGTGTATCTTTGGATTTGTGCGAGGGAATGTACACAGACACAGGGAGAATTTACAAACTCTGTAGCGACAGCCACCAGAGAGTAGAATTGAACCAGGCTGTCTGGGGCTAAGAGGCAGCAGTACCAACCACTGAGCCACCTGGTGAAAGCTTGTGATAGCAGCCAGTTTGAAGGGGTACACTGTAGAACGTCATGGCTCTCAGATTCAAAGACTCCCATGAGGCCATGCTGCTCTTGAATGTGATACAGCCATCAATAATGTGATTAAGATTATTAGTTGTGAACGTTGGTAATAAAGTAAGGTCAATGGGTTTTTGGTTTTTCATTCTGTGTAAAAGGTGACTTTATTTTACGAGTCAGGAAGGTTGGTTTAGCATTGGGTGAAGCAGCCATTCCACAAAATCATGTGACTTGAGCTAAACAATGAGACAAGTCACCTGCTGAATTCGTTGCTGAACTCATTACTAAAGTGAGCTCTTAGGATTTGCAGAAAGAGAGGCCAGAAGATACAAGCAGGTTCAGCTCAGGAGGAACAAACCTGGACCAGCAGAAACACAGTTTGACTTTTTGTAGAGCGGGGAAAGAAGACTTACAATGTTTTAGTAGTTCAAGAGATTAGGGCTGGAATTACCCCCATCTTACAAAAGAGTGAAGGAATGGGTGAGATTCTGAATGATTACTTTGCATCAGTGTTCACGGAGGAGAGGGACATGAATCTTGAGATTAGAGATAGAAGCTTGATTAGTCTGGATCACATTGGCATAAGTAGGGAAGATGTATGGGTAGGCTAGAGGTTATTAAGGTGATCAAATCCCCAAGACCAGATGGGATCTATCCCAGGTTGCTGAGGGAGGCGAGAGAGGAAATAGCTGGGGTCCTGACACATATCTTTATGGCATCCTTAAATACAGGTGAGGTGCCAGAGGACTGGAAGGTTGTTCATGTTGTCTCCCTGTATAAGAAGGGTAGTAGGGATATTCTGGGTAACTACAGACCAGTGAGCCTGATGTCGGTGGTGGGGAAGTTGCTGGAGAGGGTACTGAGGGATAGGGTCTATTTATATTTAGAAAAGAATGGGCTTATCAGTGATAGGCAACATGGTTTTGTGCAGGGAAGATCATGCCGTACCAAGTTAATAGAGTTCTTTGAGGAAGTGACCAAGTTGATAGATGAAGGAAGGGCTGTGGATGTCATATACATGGACTTTAGTAAGGCGTTTGATAAGGTTCCCCATGGTAGACTGATTGGAGAAGGTGAAGTCACAGGGTGTTCTAGCTAGGTGGATAAAGAACTGGTTGAGCAACAGGAGGCAGAGAGTAGTAGTTGAAGGGAGTTTCTCGAAATGGAGAAAGGTGACCAGTGGTGTTCCACAGGGGTCAGTGTTGGGGCCACTGTTGTTTGTAATATACATAAATGACCTGGAAGAGTGCCCTGTTGGTATGATCAGCAAGTTTGCAGATGACACGAAGATTCGTGGAATAGCAGAAAGCATAGAGACTGTCAAAGAATACAGGAGGATATAGATAGACTGGAGAGTTGGGCAGAAAAGTGGCAGATGGATATCTATCCAGACAAATGTGAGGTGATGCATTACGGCTGAACTAATTCTAGACCGAATTATACAATGAACGGAATAGCCTTGAGAAAAGTTGATGGGCAGAGAGATCTGGGTGTGCAGGTCCATTGTACCCTGAAGGTTGCTGCACAGGTGGGTAGAGTGGTCAAGAAGGCATATAGGATGCTTGCCTTCATTGGACCGGGTATTGAGTATAAGAGCTGGCAAGTCATATTAAAATTGTACAAGACATTAGTTCGGCTGCATTTAGAATACTGTGTATAGTTCTGGTTGCCACATTACCAAAAGGATGTGGACGCTGTGGAAAGGGTGCAGAGAAGGTTTAAGAGGATGTTGCCTGGTATGGAAGGTGCTAGCTATGAAGAGAGGTTGAGTAGGTTAGGTTTATTTTCACTAGAAAAAAGGAGATTGAGGGGAGACCTGATTGAGGTTTACAAAATCATGAAGGGTATAGACAGGGTGGATAGAGACAAGCTTTTTCCCAGTGCGAAGGATTCAATAACAAGAGGTCACGCTTTCAAGGTGAGAGGTGGAAAGTTTAAGAGGGATACACGCGGCAAGTATTTCACACAGAGGGTGGTGGGCGTTTGGAAAGCGTTGCCAGCAGAGGTGGTAGAGGCAGGCACAGTAGATTCATTTAAGATGCATCTGGACAGATGCATGAGTAGGTGGGGGGCAGAGGGATACAGATGCTTAGGAATTGACCGACAGGTTTAGAGAGTACATTTGGATTGGCTCAGGCTTGGATGGCCGAAGGGCCTGTTCCTGGGCGTAAATTTTCTTTGTTCTTTGTACAATGTTTTAGCAATTCAAGAGCATAGGAAAAACCCCTATCATTTCTTAGAAGTCAGTGATGAAAAGCCAGTGAATTAACCCAGGTCTTGTAACTCAGGCAGAGAGCGTAATGGGGAGAATCCCATCTGGTGAATGTATAGATGCTGAAAGGAAACATTTTTGACCGGATGAGTTAAGAAATTAAGGAACGAATACAGAAGTGATACTTCCCTGGGGATTGAGTGTCTGTGAAGAAAATTGATGGGAAAATGTGTTAAATCTTCAATTGTTTTTCTGGTTTATCCAATCTTTCCAAATGCATAGATATACCCTTTCTTTTATATAATAAACTTGTGTTCTTTTGTTAAAAGTACACTCACAGCCTCATGTGAACATGTGCAATGGCTGATCATCATGGTTACCAATTTGCACGAATAAAACTTAAATCCATCGAGCCTAATTTCACTCTGGGACCTGATTGTTACAGTGTTGGTCAGATGGGATCTTCACAATACCAAGTCTTTGTCCTGATTTCCAGACGTACGGCAGTAAGAATCTGAAGCGAATTGGAATGATTCTCCAAAGAGGGATTCTCATTCTCCTGATCGCCTGCTTCCCCTGCTGGGCTCTCTTCATCAACACCGAGCACATCCTGTTGGCTTTGAAACAGTCTCCTGCGGTAGCCAAGTGAGAATTATATGTTTTTTTCTATTACAAAAGCGAAAGAAAAAAATGGAATTTGAATAAAAGACAGAAGACCAGCCAATGAGTTAATGGCTGAGTGTGTGTGAGTGACTGAACACAAGACTGAGGAACTGAGACTGAACTATCCCGAGATTGAAGCTCACATCTTTGATACAAATTTGGTCTCAATGTCAGAATTGCTGCTTGTTTGATTCTTTAGAAAATAAATTGATTCAAGCATTCAATTTTTCAATGTATAATTTCAGTTACATCACACTGCAAATTTTTGCTATAAATTCTGTGTGTTAGGATTCAGCCCTCCACTACCACCTGATGAAGGAGCGTCGCTCCGAAAGCTAGTGTGCTTCCTATTAAACCTGTTGGACTATAACCTGGTGTTGTGTGATCTTTAACTTTGTACACCCCAGTCCAACACCGGCATCTCCAAATCATTCCTCACTCAAGTGCCTCACATGTGTGAGACCTTCCATCTTGGGAAACTGGTTGTCACACGTTTCTCACACAACATTACTGAGGATGATAACAGTATTTCACCGTACCTCCTCCAGTCCTGCCCAATCTTCAGCCATCCTAGTTGATTCAGTGACAGTAAAACTTGTTCATTTAATTAATGAGATGTTTAGGGAACCCTTTAAAACTCACAGGAGAGAATCGTATTTATATTGCACCTTTCAATACCTCATGATTTCTAAAGCACTCCTCACTGAAGCATTTTAGAACTACAGTCATTGTTGTAAGATAGGAAGCTCTGCAGTGAATGTGCACACAGCAAGCTCCCACAAAACAGCAAAGCAATAAATCACCAGGTAATTGGCTTTTTCGATATTGGTTCACCAAGAAACATTGGCCTGGAAGGAAGAAAAGTCAATTGATCTTCAAATTAGTGCCTTTGGAGCTCTTCTGTGCATCTGACAGGGCAGAGAGTGTGCAGATTAAGGCAGAAACATAGAAACGGCAGGATGCCATTCAGCCCTTTGAGCGTGCTCTGCCAATCATTGTGATCGTGGCTGATTATCCAACTCAATCGCCTGTTCCTGCTAATCCCCCAGATTCTTTGATCCCCACGTGTGGGACCTAACCCCTTCTTGAAATCACCATTCTCTGGATGAAGATATTTCTCCTCATCTGAGTTCTAAATAATTCATCCCATATCCTTAGGCTGGTAAAACCATAAGACCATAAGACATAGGAGCAGAAGTTAGGCCATTCAGCCCATTGAGTCTGCCCCACCATTCAATCATGGCCGATAGGTTTCTCAACCCTAATCTCCTGTTTTCTCCCCAAAAGCCTTGATCCCTTTGATGCTCAAGAACCTATCAATCTCAGTCTTAAATGCACTCAATGACCTGGCTTCGACAGCCTTCGGTGGCAGTGAATTCCAGAGATTCACCGCTGTATGACCCTGGTTCTGGACTTCCTGGTCATTGTGAACATCCTTCCCGCATCGTCCCTGTCCACTCCTGATTGGATTTTACAGACCTCCATGTGATTCTCCCCTCATTCTTCTAAACTCCAGCGAATATCATCCTAACCGATTCAACCTCTCCTCATATGTCAGTCCCATCATCCTTGGAATTAATCTTGTAAATCCGCATTGCACTGCCTCTGGAGGAAGAACATCCCTTCTCAGGATGGATGGCGTTGCTGCTCACAGCTTCAGGATCCTGGATTCGATCCAAGCCTTGGGTGACTGATTGTCTGGAGTTTGCATATTCTCCCTGTGTCTGCATGGTTTTCTACCCACTATCCAAAGGTGTGCAGGTTAGGTGGATTGGCCATTGTATCCTGGGATGTCTAGGTTAGGTAGAACTAGCCTATGAGTATAGACCTTGGATATTTCAAGTTCAAGGTAGCTTGGCTCATACAGAACCTGTGTGAAAAGCCAGTAGTCGTGTTGAACATAATCCACGTGCACTGCTGAGTAGGTAGTAGGTGGTTACCACTGCCCTCTCAAGCATGATTAGAATGGGATGATAAATTAAGAAAGATCCAATAGCATTGCCATCCCATTACACAATCCTTAAAAATCCGAATCACAAGTCTGATTGAAATGTAGCTTTATTTTCTGTTTCAATAATGATTGCTGTATTAACGTCCGCTGATTATTTTCCAGGCAGCAGGTCTTTATGAATTGGAGAGCAAATACCGACAGAACCAGGTTAAGTCACTGCGTGTGAGATTCATTCATAATTACAGCATGATATCATTGGGAGTTATCAGTTTCACATTCCTTACACTGACAGTCAATTGGAAACAGAGAGAAGATTCATAATATTTCAGGAACTAATTTGGAAGGGTTGTCATGAATACAAAGTATTAACAGCACAGAAACAGGCCATTCTGCCCAATAGATCCATACTGGTGCTTGTGCTCCTTCTCCCATTGTTTTCCATCTCACTGATCAACATATCATTTAATTCCTTTCTCCTGTGTGTGTCATCTCTAGCTTCACCTTAACTATGTCAATGCAGTTCACCTCAACTCTTTGCATCTAATTAAAAGTAATTTGTTTCTTAATTTGAAGGAACTGTTGTGGACCAGGCCAGAACACCTCTAAACATTTCAAGAAAGTAGCCCAGACCCTAACTTTGTTAGTTGTTTTAAGCAGGGTCCATGCTGTATATCTCTATGACTCTATGACTATGAATCTAGAGTGGATATTCCAGGAGGGATGCAGCTGGTCAAGCCACTTAGTTTTAAACAAAACAGAATTTATTTGCAAGATTACCAAATGAAGCATAAACAAAAGAGAACAGATTTTAGAATAACTTATCCTATCCAAAACCCAACAGATTATCCTAACTTTCCAAATTCCTGCAACAATCCCCATAAATACCCCTTGGCACAAAGGGTAAAATCAAACATCGGGTCTTATAGAAGAGAGAGTGAGAGAGAGAGATGGCAGCATGGAACACCTTCTTCCATGGAGCTCTTTCTTGGATCAGCAGCCTCAAACCTCCTGCTTTCAAGGAACAGCCAGACTGCTAAAAACCAAACTCAACCAGAGAAAAGCTGAGCTGGGAGAAGTGGTCACTCCCCTTTCACTATACACGTGTTTTTTTCTTAAACTAAAAAGCTTTTTGCCTGAGGCAATATCTGTTAGCTATAATCAAAGTGGCACTAAAACCCGTCAAAGCCAGACCTCTCGGCAACTCTGCATTTATGACCCCACTGAAAATAAAACAAGGGTAACATAACCTTGTTAAAGGAGCAACTCCATCACAGAACCAAACCACAATAATTTCCATCTCAATAAAACAAATGACAGCTGATGCTGAAAATCTAAAACAAGGACAGGAATTGTTGTACAAATGCAGCAGATCTGGCAGCATCCATGGAGAGAAAACATTATTAAAAGAGTGACCCCTCTTCAGAACATTTCTGTCCAAAGATGCTTTCAGTCCTGCTGAGCTTCTCCAATAATTTCTGTTTCTGTTTCATTTCCCTCTTCACCATCTCTCAGGTGATTTTATTTAGTTGCTGAAGTCATGGATGTTGGTGAGGAGATGACCTGCTGAAAATATGTTGGGTGAGAAATTGGAATGAGTCTTGTCAACGTTGGACACTTCAATCATTGAGTCATAGAGTCATATAGTACAGAAACAGATCCTTCAGTCCAACCAGTACATGTTGACCATTATTCCAAACGAAACTGCTTTTACCTTCCTGTGCTTGGCACATATCCCTCCAAATGTTTCCTATTCATGTTCTTACCCAAATATCTTTTAAATGTTGTAACTGGACCGGCATCCACCACTTGCTCTGCAAGTTCAATTCACACACAAAACACTCTCTGTGTAAAAAAGTTATCCCTGTTTTCTTTATTAAATCTTTATCTTAACCCTTTAAAAACATGTCACCTAATCTTGCAATCTCCTACAAGAGAGAAAAGACACCTGCCATTCACCTTATCTATGCCCTTCATATACAAGGTCACCCTCAACTTTCTACACTCCACTGAAAGAAGTCCAAAAGCCTCCATTCCAGACAAGATCCTGGTAAATCTTTTCTGGATCCTCTCCAGCTTGATAATATCCTTCCTATAACAGGGTCACCAGAACGGCACACAGTACTCCAAAACAGGTCTCACCAACGTCCTGTACAACCATAACATGATGTTCCAGCTCCTATACTCAAAGGGCTGAGCAATGAAGGCAAGTGTGTTAATCACCTCCTTAACCACCCTGTCTCCATGTGATGCAAACTACGAAGAATTATGTGCCTGAACCCCTAGATGTCGCTGTTCTGCAAGACTACCCAAGGAGGAGAAAGTGAGGACTGCAGATGCTGGAGATCAGAGCTGGAAATGTGTTGCTGGAAAAGCGCAGCAGGTCAGGCAGCATCCAGGGAACAGGAGAATCGACGTTTCGGGCATAAGCCCTTCTTCAGGAATGAGGAAAGTTTGTCCAGCAGGCTAAGATAAAAGGTAGGGAGGAGGGACTTGGGGGAGGGGCGTCGGAAATGTGATAGGTGGAAAGAGGTCAAGGTGAGGGTGAAAGGTCAGACTGGGGTGGGGGCGGAGAGGTCGGGAAGAAGATTGCAGGTTAGGAAGGCGGTGCTGAATTCGATGGATTTGACTGAGACCGGGTGGGGGGAGGGGAAATGAGGAAACTGGTGAAATCCGAGTTCATCCCTTGTGGTTGGAGGGTTCCTAGGCGGAAGATGAGGCGTTCTTCCTCCAACCGTCGTTTTGTTGTGGTCTGACGATGGAAGAGTCCAAAGACCTGCATATCCTTGGTGGAGTGGGAGGGGGAATTGAAATGTTGAGCTACGGGGTGGTTGGGTTGGTTGGTCCGGGTGTCACAGAGGTGTTCTCTGAAACGCTCCGCAAGTAGCCAGCCTGTCTCCCCAATATAGAGGAGGCCACATCGGGTGCAGAGGATGCAATAGATGATGTGTGTGGAGGTGCAGGTGAATCTGTGGCGGATATGGAAGTTTCCTTTGGGGCCTTGGAGGGAGGTGAGGGGGGAGGTGTGGGCGCAGGTCTTGCACCTCCTGCGGTTGCAGGGGAAGGTGCCGGGAGTGGAGGTTGGGTTGGTGGGGGGTGTGGATCTGACGAGGGAGTCACGGAGGGAGTGGTCTTTACGGAATGCTGATAGGGGAGGGGAGGGAAATATATCCTTGGTGGTGGGGTCTGTTTGGAGGTGGCAGAAATGACGGCGGATGATCCGCTGTATATGGAGGTTGGTGGGGTGGTAGGTGAGGACCAGTGGGGTTCTGACCTGGTGGCGGTTGGAGGGGCGGGGCTCAAGGGCGGAGGAGCGGGAAGTGGAAGAGATGAGGTGGAGGGCATCGTCGACCACGTCGGGGGGGAAATTGCGGTCCTTGAAGAAGGAGGCCATCTGGGTTGTGCGTTTTTGGAACTGGTCCTCCTGGGAGCAGATGCGGTGGAGTCGAAGGAATTGGGAGAATGGGATGGCGTTTTTACAGGGGGCAGGATGGGAGGAGGTGTAGTCCAGGTAGCTGTGGGAGTCGGTCGGTTTGTAGTAGATGTCCGTGTTGATTCAGTCGCCTGAGATAGAAATAGAAAGGTTGAGAAAGGGGAGGGAGAAATCTGAGACTGTCCAGGTGAATTTGAGGTCGGGGTGGAAGGTGTTGGTGCAGTGGATGAACTGTTCAACCTCCTCGTGGGAGCACGAGGCGGCGCCGATACAGTCATCGATGTAGCGGAGGAAAAGGTGGGGGGTGGGGCCAGTGTAGTTGCGGAAGATGGATTGTTCCACATATACTACCCAAGACCATATATAAGTCACCCTTTATTTAAACATGGAGAGTCCTTAACACTGATCCAGCTGCCTCAGAGCTGGAACCTAGAGTGAGCAGGACCTCGGACGCACCTGTTTCTACCTGTCAGCCAGGGCTCCCTGATTGGACCAGGTTCATTGCCCCAATCAGGGAACTCCTATTCTATGAGGTCCACCTGGCTGACCTCATTACCATCACTACAATCCTCTACAGTGGCACCATGCCACACACCCTGTTGGTTTATTGACAGACAATGCCAGGAATGACTCTATTGCTTTGTTCCCACCTCAGGGGATCATCATGCCTCAGGTGTTTGTTGGTTTCATCACCAACATCTTCAATGCTGTCATCGATTACCTCTTCCTCCACGTGCTGACGCTGGGAGTGCTGTAAGTCGCAAGCAATTATTAAACTCTTTGAAAAACTTATTATTGATATTGCCATTGAACACGTTTCCAGAATTATTTTGTCAAACATTAAGATTGACAAGTCATCAGGCCTGGACCAGATTTGTCCTCGGCTGCTTTGGGAAATGAGAAATGCGATTGCTTCGCCACTTGCAAAGATCTTTGCATTCTCGCTCTCCACTGGAGTCGTACCTGAGGACTGGAGAGAGGCAAATGTAATTCCTCTCTTCAAGAAAGGAAATAGGGAAATCCCCGGCAATTACAGACCAGGAAGTCTCACGTCTGTCGTCTGCAAGGTGTTAGAAAGGATTCTGAGGGATAGGATTTAAGGCCATCTGGAAGAGCATGGCTTGATTAAATGCAGTCAACACGGCTTTGTGAAGGGCAGATCATGCCTCACAAACCTTATCGAGTTCTTTGAGGATGTGACTAGAAAAGTTGATGAGGGTCGAGCTGTGGATGTGGTGTATATGGACTTTAGCAAGGCATTTGATAATTATCCCCATGGTAGGCTCATTCAGAAGGTCGGAGGAATGGGATACAGGGGAACATAGCTGTCTGGATACAGAATTGGCTGGCCAACAGAAGACAGCGAGTGGTAGTAGAAGGAAAATATTCTGCCTGGAAGTCTGTGGTGAGTGGTGTTCCACAGGGCTCTGTCCTTGGGCCTCTACTGTTTGTAATTTTTATTAATGACTTGGATGAGAGGATTGAAGGATGGGTCAGCAAGTTTGCAGACGACACAAAGGTTGGAGGTGTTGTTGACAGTATAGACGGCTATTGTAGGCTGCAGCGGGACATTGACAGGATGCAGAGATGGGCTGAGAGGTGGCAGATGGAGTTCAACCTGGATAAATGCGAGGTGATGCATTTTGGAAGGTCGAATTTGAAAGCTGAGTACAGGATTAAGGATAGGATTCTTGGCAGTGTGGAGGAACAGAGGGATCTTGGTGTGCAGGTACATAGATCCCTCAAAATGGCCACCCAAGTGGACAGGGTTGTTAAGAAAGCATATGGTGTTTTGGCTTTCATTAACAGGGGGATTGAGTTTAAGAGTCGTGAGATCTTGTTGCAGCTCTATAAAACTTTGGTTAGACCGCACTTGGAATACTGCATCCAGTTCTGGTCGCCCTATTATAGGAAAGATGTGGATGCTTTGGAGAGGGTTCAGAGGAGGTTTACCAGGATGCTGCCTGGACTGGAAGGCCTATCTTATGAAGAGAGGTTGACTGAGCTCGGACTTTTTTCATTGGAGAAAAGGAGGAGAAGAGGGGACCTAATTGAGGTATACAAGATAATGAGAGGCATAGATAGAGTCGATAGCCAGAGACTATTTCCCAGGGCAGAAATGGCTAACACGAGGGGTCATAGTTTTAAGCTGGTTGGAGGAAAGTATTGAGGGGATGTCAGAGGCGGGTTCTTTACACAGAGAGTTGTGAGAGCATGGAATGCGTTGCCAGCAGCAGTTGTGGAAGCAAGGTCATTGGGGACATTTGAGAGACTGCTGGACATGCATATGGTCTCAGAAATTTGAGGGTGCATACATGAGGATCAATGGTCGGCACAACATCGTGGGCTGAAGGGCCTGTTCTGTGCTGTACTATGCTATGTTCTATGTTCTATTTGAAACTGCCCTTGTATTTGCAAACTTGTTGTTTTCCAGGGGCTCGGCTGCTGCCAATGTTGCTTCTCAGTACTGTCAAGCTTTTCTCCTGCTTGGATACATTCGATGGAAAAGGTTGCATGTTCAAAGCTGGGCAGGTAAGGTCACTTACACTTGGGTCATAACATCCCTCTGTGTGGAAGCAGGCCCGTCAGCCCATTGTGTCCACACCAACCCTTCGAAGGGCATCCCATCCCCAACCCTATCCTTGTAACCCTGCATTCCCCATGTTCAATCCACTTAACCTGTGCATCTTTGGACTGTGGGAGAAAACTGGGGCAACTCCACATTGTCATAGGAGAGAAATGCAAACTCCACACAGCTAATCACCTGAGGCTGGATTCAAACCCAGGACCCTGGTACCATGAGGCAGCAGTGCTAACCACTGAGCCACCACGCAATCATGATGTGAAATGGACAATATCTAATTAGTGGCGAGGTATACAGCACAGTGGGGGAGGGGGGATGGGAGTAGGGAAGGGAAAAGGATGAAATGTAAGGTGGCAAAAACACAGCAGTAAATCCACAGCCAATTTCAACACTGAGCTAGATGTCATGAATGATTCTCTCTTACTTTCTTTCCAGTGTGTTAGTAATCTCCTTGTTTCTTTTGTACAGTTGGTCCACTGACTGCCTACAGGAATGGGGCAACTTTATACGTGTGGCAATTCCTAGCTTGTTTATGGTCTGTATCAAATGGTGGACATTTGAGATTGGAACTTTTCTTGTAGGTAAATAAACTAGCTCACATCTTATACACACCCTCCATCAGGGTTAGTGACAGTGACAGGATGCATGTGCAGAGTAAATACAAACTTTCAAAGTTTATTAATGAGGGCATTGAGTATAAAGACAAGGAAGTTACGATAAACTTGTGTAGACCACTGGCTCGGTCTCATTTGGAGTACTGCATCCGATTCCAAGTGCCATTCTTAAAGAAGGATGTGATACATTAGAGAGAGTGCAGAAAAATTTCAAAAGTGTTTCCAGCAACAAGAAGCATCGGTTTTGCAGGTAGATTGGAAACTTGGTGATAAACAAAGTCACCATAGTCTCACTGTCTCATAAGACAGAGACAACTGGTAGTGAGCTTAACATAAGAGTCCACCCCCTGGGGAGAGGGCAAGTAGGCAGGCCAATCATTATAATTTCAGCGAGTGTAGGAATTCAACCCACACCATTAATGCTGTACTATATTGGAAACCAACCACCCAACCAACTGAGCTGATAGCACAGCAGGTCAGGCAGCATCTGAGAAGCAGGATAATTGACGTTTCAGGCAAATGCCCTTCATCAGGAATGAGGTTCATTCCTGATGAAGGGCATTTGCCTGAAATGTCGATTTTCCTGCTCCTTGGATGCTGCCTGACCTGCTATGCTTTTCCAGCACCACTCTAATCTTGATTCTGGTCTCCAACATCTGCAGTACCCACCTTCGCCCAACTGAGCTGGTAGACCAAGGTTGAAGAAATTCAGTAGATCTGGCAGCATCGTGTAGCAAGAAACAGAATTAATATCTGGAATCCAATAGTACTTTACTTCAGAATTTGGAGCTGTTTTCCTTAGAGAATACAAAGTTTAGGAAAGAGTTGATGGAATATTCAAAAATCGAAATGGATTTGGGGACGGATCATACAGGGAAAAGCTGTGGAAGGGTTGAGAACCAGAAAAAGTAATGGAGACATGAGGAGAACCATTTTCACACAGCGAGTGGTGGGTATCCTGAATACACTGTTTGGAAGTATGGTGGAGGCAGGGTCAATCGAGACTTTCAAAGGGGAATTAGGCAATTTTCTGAGAAGGAAGAATGTGCAGGGCTACAGGGGGAAGGTTGGGTGTGTCACTTAATAAATTGGTCCAACAGAGCCAGCACAGACATCATGGGCTGAATGGCCTTACCTGTGCATTACAATTATGTCATTCTGAGATAAGTAAGTCCACTCTTTCTCCATTATGACAGTGATGCTTACAAAGGCTCACAATCATCAAAGAAAATTGGCTAGGATTGTAAAACAGTCAATTCCTGAAAGAAACGCTATCACCTTCCTGCAAATGAAGATCTCCAGCTCATCTTTAAGCATCTGGATTGTAAGCCTTTTCAAAAATAGTAACACTTGGAGTTTTTGTCTGAGTCTGAACAAGATACCATCATTCCCCAAAATAATTCAACAATTTATCCAGTTACTTGTTAGATTCATCATTTTCCTTGCTTATTTTGACTAGCAAATTAGAAGATACAGCAAGTTCTACTCTGGCTCCTAATGACCTGAGAGTACCTATCAGACTCATACAGAAAGATTTCTATCAATACAGCGCCTTCCCTAACCTCAGACATGGCAAAGTGCTGCACAGTCATTGAAGTACTTTTCACATTTTTACATCTCCACATTTCCTCATCTCTCTCAATCACTTTAACCTCCTCCAACCCCTTTGAGATTTCTGAGCGCTTCTGTATTTGGCCCCTTGTGTATCCCTGATATTGCTGTGTGATGATGACAATGCTTTCAGCAGGCTTAACCCCAAGATCTGGAATTCCTTCCTTAAATATTTGCGCTTCTCCCCATTTCCTTAAGATGTTCCTAAAACCTCAGACTTTGACCATTTTTTTTGGTTTCCTTCCTAATATCTCCTTCAGTGACTTGGTGTGAAAATGTCTTCATTAATGCACCCCTTGTAAATGGCCTTGGGATACTTCCCTTTTAAATATGTGATATAAGTGCAAGTTGTCATTTACGTGTAGTAACTGTTGAAACAGGAGAAATGCAGGAATAATTTCTTGCACAATTGGCTCATTTTGAAAAGATTACTTATATACGTAAAGGACCTTGAGTAAAATAAAGACAAGGAAGGCTCGAGACCTCCAGCTGAAACACTGCATATCAATGTGGTGGATGGTTGAGAGACTTGTATGGGTTTATTCATCATCAGGATGGGGAAGGAATTGGGCTTTCATATTTCTTGTGAGAAATTAATTTGTGCGGTTTTACATTTCCAATTCTATTTTCTTTACTGACTTTACATTAAATAAAGTTGAACAATGTTAGTGAGGTTTGGTTGGTGAGACCACCGTGGAGTCCCGCCTTCAATTCTGGTCTCCCTGCTATAGGAAAAATGTTGTGAAACTTGAAAGAGTTCAGAAAAGTGGGATTGGAGGGTTTGAGGATGAATAGACTGGGTTTTTTTTTCTCTAGAGAGGCACAGCCATGTGGTACTCTTGCGAGACTGTCAATCCAGAGACTGGTAATGGTCTGGGGACCTGGGTTTGAATCCTGCCATGGCAGATGCTGGAATTTGAATTGAATAAAAGATATCCGGAATTTATTGAATCTCTACAGTGTAGAAGCAGGCCTTTGTCCCAACTGACCCTTTGAATAGTGATCCTCTCCCCTACCCTATTACTCTACATTTACCTCTGACTAATGCACTTAACCAACACATTCCTGGACCACTATGGGCAATTTAGCACAGTCAATTCACCTAACCTACACATCTTTAACTGTGGGAGGAAACCCATGCGGGCGTGGGGACAACGTGCAAACTCCACACAGACAGTTGCCCGAGGGTGGAATGGAACCCAGGTCCCTGGCACTGTGAGGAAGCAGTGCTAACCACTGAGCCACCATGCCATCAATTAAAAGTCTAACAATAACCTGGAAGGTTTGTTTTCTGATGTTTCATCACCATACTAGGTAACATCAACAGTGAGCCTCTAGTGAAGCACTGGTGTTCATGACCCACTTTCAATTGGTGTGTTTAGCTTGGGTTGGTGACATCATTTCCTATGGTGATGTAATTTTGTGTTCTTTTTCTCAAAGGGAGTACCCTCTGAGAAAAAGAACAGGAGATGACATCACCACAGGAAATCACATCACCACAGGAAATGATGTCACCAACCCAAGGAAACCTAAACACATATATAGAAAGTAAGTCACTAACACCAGTGCTTCACCAGAGGCTCACTGATGATGTTACCTAGTAGGGTGATGAAATGTCTGAAAATGAACCTTCCAGCTCAGCGAGCAAATTTACATCCAGAAACTCAACCTGAGCTACAAATCTTCTCAAAACACGCTAACCAAAATCTGTTATCAATTGTTGTAAAAACCCATCTGAGTCACTAATGCCTTTTAGGGAAGGAAACTGCCATCCTTACCTGATCTGGCCTACATGTGACTCCAGACCCACAGCAATGTGGTTGACCCTTAACTGCCCTCTGGACAATTGGTGATGGGCAATAAATGCTGGCCCAGCCAGCAACACTCTCATCCTGTGAATGAATTCACAAAACATTTGGAGGCTGAATAGAGGGTTATAAAATCATGAGGGGCCTGGATAAGGTGAATGGCAGGTGTCTTTCCTCTAGGGTGGGAGATTTCAAGAGTAAGGGGCATAGGTGTAAAATGAGAGGGGAAAGATTTAGAATGGATCCAAGGGGCAACATTTTCATGCAGAATGTGTTGCATGTATGAAATAAGCTGCCAGAAGAAATGGTGGAGGCTTGTACAATTTAAAAGTCATTTGGATGGGTATACGAATATGAAGGGTTTACAGGGATATAAGTGGCCAATGGGACTAGATTGGGTTGGGATATCTGGTTGACATGGACACGTTGGACCGAAGGATCTGTTTCCGTGCTGTATGTCCCTATGACTCTATGACACTATAAGTGGGACATGGATGGGGTGAATAGAAAGAAGCTGTTCTCCTTGATTAAAGGGTCAGTAACTTTAAGGTGAAAAGAAGGAGGTTTAGAGGGGGATTTGAGGAAAACCTTTTCACCCAGACTGTGTTGGGGGTCTGGACTGCACTGCCTTTGAGGGTAGTTGACATGGGAAACCTCACTACCTGTAAAAGGTAATTGGATGAGCAGTTGAAATACTATAACATTCAAGCCTATGGGCTTGGTGTGGGAATGTGGGTCTAATATTGGTTGTGCATTTTTAGCAGTACAGACCTGATGGGCCAAAGGGCCTTTCTGTCCTGTATTGATCTCTGATTCTCAGTGTAGAGGAGTCCTGACTTCTCCATTACAGAACTGTGCAATGCAGAGAGTACTGTAAGTAAACCCAGCCATAAGAGCAGTCAGATCTTCAGGGGGGTGGGAGATTTTCTCAACATCCCATTCAGAGATATTATTTATTCAGCTCTGGAGTTGAGCCCAGGACTCCTGGCCCTGTATTCTGGGTGAAGAACTATCCCTATGAATTTCCAATGGCAGTATTTAGAATCCATAGTATTGTCCCAGAATCCACGTGCAGTTTGCCATAAGGTGGCATTAATCTGCTTTGTCAAAAAACACACACAGGCACGAGGGGCCGAATGGTCTTCTTCTGTGGTGCAACATTCTCAGATACACTGCACTCTCAACCCTAGGCCATGCTCCTGCTATGTAACACCAGCCGGACTGTGCCTAGCATCCTGTATAAAATCACCCAATCTTGAACAAATCATCGGTTTTAGCAGCTGGCCCCAGGCAGCGAGGGTCAGTTCCAGACTTTGCTGACTTGTTGATCTCAGGGGTTTGTGACTCAGAGCAAACACTGCCCCTCAGAAGAGAGGGAAAGTCACTCTCAGACCATTCCTTGTGCATCCTGGGAGAGGTTTCTGAGAGACATTGGCACAGACCAGGAGCCCTGAGACCTCCGAAAAGCTCAGTGACTGGGTGGTGTGTTGGGCTGGGGATACTGGTGGTGGGGATACTGGTGGTGAGGATACTGGTGGTGGGGAATGGTAAAGGAAGGGCAATCAGATGCTGCCACCCATCTCCCAAATTGGAGAACAAGAAATTGGTTTGGGTTTTGCTCAAATGCTGATTCCACACACATTACATTTTATTTCTATTTGGACGTTAGCTTGTTTCAATAAAGTATGATTTACTGTTGTCTTTTCTGTTCACAGGTTGAATTAGTGATGTCCAAGTTGGAGCCCAGTCCATTGTTTATCAGATTATTGCAATATCCTACAAGGTAAGGATGAAGATTTGATACAAGTTCACTACTCACATGACCAACGCATGTTTGACTAAAGAATAGCCATTTTATTCGAATGAGGGAATAGCATTATTATTAACACCCTCTCAAATGTGATAAATGAAGGTTACATAGTCTCCTCTTTTATTGCATTTTGCTTAAGAGGCTGTTCCACACCGTGGACTGGACGAGATCCCTCACCCTTTGGCACTAATGGAATTAACTCTTGAAGAAACATGTATTAGTTTAAGGTGAATTGGTTTCCCCACATCAATAGCTCTCTGCTCCCAGCAGAGACACCAGAGTGATCAATTCAGGAGGGGGTGTAAAGTGAGCGAACACACCCTTGCTCACGACTGCCCCACCCAACCGCTGTTGTCAGGCTTTACACCTGGTCTAGGCCTCTAATGCTTTTGAGTGGTTGACCACTCAGGGACCTCAATTGGCCCACAACCAGGCAGACCAATCGACACCTCCAACACTCTCAGGTCACATTGCAATGGGGTAGGATCGGGAGTCTAGGCAGACATAGCGTTTGACATTGCGTTTAGGTGGCAAGTCGAGTTGAGTTTATGGTCAGTGGTAATACCCAAGGACGTTGATAGTTTTCTTAAAACTGAAGAAAACGTGAAGAACCTGTTTTTGCAGAAGAGTCTCGCCAACACTTTCTCGGTGTTTGTTTTGCTTCACAACTGACATCAGGTAACTCAGCACAAAGGAGGGATGGACCCAGGCTTTCCTGATTCATCCAGTTATAGAACAACCTCCAGATGCATTAACAGAACAGTAACTGACAGCCATGGATTAGGTGGGACTGGAGACACGGACAATAACATGCACAGAATGGTTTGTGTTCTTCCTCCAACAGATTCCTATGTGCTATGGGATCGCTGTAACAGTTCTTGTAATCCAGAGCAGGCTATAAACTCGGCCAAAGTTGCTCTGTGTTGCCTTGGTGAGTTCAATCATGTAAATCCACTGCACTGACTAAAATGATGATGATTCGAGCAATGTGTCCCTCTCTATCCATTCAATGTTCTCCCCTTGGAAACTGTACTGATAAGCTTAACTCTGTTCAGGAATCCAGGTGCTGAAGTGTCACCCTGGAGTCAATCTTTGTTCAGTTTTATGTTTCTTCGCGATTAAGTAAACCATTCTAAATATATAACTTCTAACCCAATCAAATGTCATTTTAGTACTTGTTCAAATGAAGCCCCAAATCATGTGCTAATCTCAGCATGATTAAACACAAATGATATACAGTGGAACCTCGATTATCCGAATACCAATTATCTGAAAATCGGATTATTTGAAGGAGATCTCGCAGTCCTGATAGAAACATGACTTGGAGATGCTGGTGTTGGACTGGAGTGTACAAAGTTAAAAATCACACAACACCAGGTTATAGTCCAACAGGTTCAATTGGAAGCACACTAGCTTTCGGAGCGTCGCTCCTTCATCAGGTGGTAGAAACATTACATCAAAAACGTGTTTCCAGCAGTGATCACGTCATTTGCTTACAGTGATTAAACAGACACCGTCTCCAAATGACTGACCTCCCACCCTCTCTCTCTCCCCATACTTTCCCTGGAGTTCTACAGAGAGTGTACACTAAACCACCCCCCCCCACCCTCCCACCCATCCAGATAATCTGTCCAACATTGTCCTGCACAGGGCAGAGGTGGAACCTGTCAAAACGTTGCAGTAAAAAGTATGTGCGTGCGCGTGTGTTATTTGGAGACTTACCCCACAACGGCAGCAGCAGTAGCAGCAGTCTTAGTGCTGGTGTCCAGTCCGGTTTCCCTGGAGACGGGGCGGGGCAGTGCTGGACGGGGATGAGGGGGCGGGGCAGTGCTGGACGGGGATGAGGGGGCGGGGGCAGTGCTGGACAGGGATGGGGGGTGAGGGCAGTGATGGATGGGGATGGGGGGTGAGGGCAGTGATGGATGGGGATGGGGGGGGAGGGCAGTGATGGACGGGGATGGGGGGGGAGGGCAGTGATGGACGGGGATGGGGGGTGAGGGCAGTGATGGACGGGGATGGGGGGTGAGGGCAGTGATGGATGGGGATGGGGGGGGAGGGCAGTGATGGACGGGGATGGGGGGGGAGGGCAGTGATGGATGGGGATGGGGGGTGAGGGCAGTGATGGATGGGGATGGGGGGGGAGGGCAGTGATGGACGGGGATGGGGGGGGAGGGCAGTGATGGACGGGGATGGGGGGTGAGGGCAGTGATGGATGGGGATGGGGGGTGAGGGCAGTGATGGATGGGGATGGGGGGGGAGGGCAGTGATGGACGGGGATGGGGGGGGAGGGCAGTGATGGACGGGGATGGGGGGTGAGGGCAGTGATGGATGGGGATGGGGGGGGAGGGCAGTGCTGGACGGGGATGAGGGGGGAGGGCAGTGATGGACGGGGATGGGGGGGGAGGGCAGTGCTGGACGGGGATGGGGGGTGAGGGCAGTGCTGGACGGGGATGGGGGGAGAGGGCAGTGCTGGACAGGGATGGGGGAGGGGCGAGGGCAGTGATGGACGGGGATGGGAGGGAGGGCAGTGCTGGACAGGGATGGCGGTGAGGGCAGTGCTGGATGGGGATGGGAGGGAGGGCAGTGCTGGACGGGGATGGGGGGCGAGGGCAGTGATGGACGGGGATGAGGGGGAGGGCAGTGATGGACGGGGATGGGGGGTGAGGGCAGTGCTGGACGGGGATGGGGGGGCGGGGGCAGTGATGGATGGGGATGGGGGGTGAGGGCAGTGATGGACGGGGATGGGGGGTGAGGGCAGTGATGGACGGGGATGGGGGGGGGGCGAGGGCAGTGATGGACGGGGATGGGGGGTGAGGGCAGTGATGGACGGGGATGGGGGGTGAGGGCAGTGATGGACGGGGATGGGGGGTGAGGGCAGTGATGGACGGGGATGGGGGGTGAGGGCAGTGATGGACGGGGATGGGGGGAGAGGGCAGTGCTGGACAGGGATGAGGGGAGAGGGCAGTGCTGGACGGGGATGGGGGGTGAGGGCAGTGATGGACGGGGATGGGGGGGGGGCGAGGGCAGTGATGGACGGGGATGGGGGGTGAGGGCAGTGATGGACGGGGATGGGGGGAGAGGGCAGTGCTGGACAGGGATGGGGGGTGAGGGCAGTGATGGATGGGGATGGGGGGGGAGGGCAGTGCTGGATGGGGATGAGGGGGCGAGGGCAGTGCTGGACGGGGATGGGGGGAGAGGGCAGTGCTGGATGGGGATGAGGGGGAGGGCAGTGCTGGACGGGGATGGCGGTGAGGGCAGTGCTGGATGGGGATGGGGGGGGAGGGCAGTGCTGGATGGGGATGAGGGGGCGAGGGCAGTGCTGGACGGGGATGGGGGGAGAGGGCAGTGCTGGACGGGGATGGGGGGAGAGGGCAGTGCTGGACGGGGATGGGGGTGAGGGCAGTGCTGGACGGGGATGGGGGGAGGGCAGTGCTGGATGGGGATGGGGGGAGGGCAGTGCTGGAAGGGGATGAGGGGAGAGGGCAGTGCTGGATGGGGATGGGGGGAGGGCAGTGCTGGATGGGGATGGGGGCAGAGGGCAGTGCTGGATGGGGATGAGGGGAGAGGGCAGTGCTGGACGGGGATGGGGGCAGAGGGCAGTGATGGACAGGGATGGGGGGAGGGCAGTGATGGACGGGGATGGGGGGTGAGGGCAGTGCTGGATGGGGATGGGGGGCGAGGGCAGTGCTGGACAGGGATGGCGATGAGGGCAGTGCTGGATGGGGATGGGGGGTGAGGGCAGTGCTGGACGGGGATGGCGGTGAGGGCAGTGCTGGATGGGGATGAGGGGAGAGGGCAGTGCTGGATGGGAATGGGGGGAGGGCAGTGCTGGACAGGGATGGGGGGGAGGGCAGTGCTGGACAGGGATGGGGGGAGGGCAGTGCTGGACAGGGATGGGGGGTGGGCAGTGCTGGACAGGGATGAGGGGGCAGGGGCAGTGCTGGATGGGGATAAGGGGGTGGGGACAGTGCTGAACGGGGATGAGGGGGCGAGGGCAGTGCTGAACGGGGATGAGGGGGCGGGGCAGTGCTGGACAGGGATGAGGGGGAGGGCAGTGCTGGACGGGGATGGGGGTGAGGGCAGTGCTGGACGGAGATGTGGGGGGAGGGCAGTGCTGGACGGGGATGGGGGTGAGGGCAGTGCTGGACGGGGATGAAGGGGAGGGCAGTGCTGGACGGGGATGGGGGTGAGGGCAGTGCTGGACGGGGATGAGGGGGGAGGGCAGTGCTGGACGGGGATGAGGGGGAGGGCAGTGCTGGACGGAGATGAGGGGGGAGGGCAGTGCTGGATGGGGATGAGGGGGCGAGGGCAGTGCTGGAAGGGGATGAGGGGAGAGGGCAGTGCTGGACGGGGATGAGGGGGGAGGGCAGTGCTGGACGGGGATGGGGGAGGGCAGTGCTGGATGGGGATGGGGGGAGGGCAGTGCTGGAAGGGGATGAGGGGAGAGGGCAGTGCTGGATGGGGATGGGGGGAGGGCAGTGCTGGACGGGGATGGGGGCAGAGGGCAGTGCTGGATGGGGATGAGGGGAGAGGGCAGTGCTGGACGGGGATGGGGGCAGAGGGCAGTGATGGACAGGGATGGGGGGAGGGCAGTGATGGACGGGGATGGCAGTGAGGGCAGTGCTGGATGGGGATGGGGGAGAGGGCAGTGCTGGACAGGGATGGGGGGGAGGGCAGTGCTGGACGGGGATTGCAGTGAGGGCAGTGCTGGATGGGGATGGGGGAGAGGGCAGTGCTGGATGGGGATGGGGGGAGGGCAGTGCTGGACAGGGATGGGGGGGAGGGCAGTGCTGGACAGGGATGGGGGGGAGGGCAGTGCTGGATGGGGATGAGGGGAGAGGGCAGTTCTGGATGGGGATGGGGGGGAGGGCAGTGCTGGATGGGGATGAGGGGAGAGGGCAGTTCTGGATGGGGATGGGGGGAGGGCAGTGCTGGACAGGGATGGGGGGGAGGGCAGTGCTGGACAGGGATGGGAGGGAGGGCAGTGCTGGACAGGGATGGGGGGGAGGGCAGTGCTGGACGGGGATGGGGGGCGAGGGCAGTGCTGGACAGGGATGGGGGGAGGGCAGTGCTGGACGGGGATGGCGGTGAGGGCAGTGCTGGATGGGGATGGGGGGTGAGGGCAGTGC
The DNA here is from genome assembly GCF_037043375.1 of Chiloscyllium plagiosum. Classification (NCBI taxonomy): domain Eukaryota; kingdom Metazoa; phylum Chordata; class Chondrichthyes; order Orectolobiformes; family Hemiscylliidae; genus Chiloscyllium; species Chiloscyllium plagiosum. The sequence goes on along the minus strand of NW_028270169.1, from coordinate 12,714,181 downwards.
TGGATGGGGATGGGAGGAGAGGGCAGTGCTGGACGGGGATGGCGGTGAGGGCAGTGCTGGATGGGGATGAGGGGAGAGGGCAGTGCTGGATGGGAATGGGGGGAGGGCAGTGCTGGACAGGGATGGGGGGAGGGCAGTGCTGGACAGGGATGGGGGGAGGGCAGTGCTGGACAGGGATGAGGGGGCAGGGGCAGTGCTGGATGGGGATAAGGGGGCGAGGGCAGTGCTGAACGGTGATGAGGGGGCGGGGCAGTGCTGGATGGGGATGGGGGGAGGGCAGTGCTGGACGGGGATGAGGGGGCAGGGGCAGTGCTAGATGGGGATAAGGGGGCGAGGGCAGTGCTGAACGGTGATGAGGGGGCGGGGCAGTGCTGGACAGGGATGGGGGTGAGGGCAGTGCTGGACGGAGATGTGGGGGGAGGGCAGTGCTGGACGGGGATGGGGGGAGGGCAGTGCTGGAAGGGGATGAGGGGGCGGGGCAGTGCTGGACAGGGATGGGGGTGAGGGCAGTGCTGGACGGAGATGTGGGGGGAGGGCAGTGCTGGACGGGGATGGGGGGAGGGCAGTGCTGGAAGGGGATGAGGGGAGAGGGCAGTGCTGGACAGGGATGGGGGTGAGGGCAGTGCTGGACGGAGATGTGGGGGGAGGGCAGTGCTGGATGGGGATGGGGGGAGGGCAGTGCTGGAAGGGGATGAGGGGGCGGGGCAGTGCTGGACAGGGATGGGGGTGAGGGCAGTGCTGGACGGAGATGTGGGGGGAGGGCAGTGCTGGATGGGGATGGGGGGAGGGCAGTGCTGGAAGGGGATGAGGGGAGAGGGCAGTGCTGGACAGGGATGGGGGTGAGGGCAGTGCTGGACGGAGATGAGGGGGCGGGGCAGTGCTGGACAGGGATGGGGGTGAGGGCAGTGCTGGACGGAGATGTGGGGGGAGGGCAGTGCTGGATGGGGATGGGGGGAGGGCAGTGCTGGAAGGGGATGAGGGGAGAGGGCAGTGCTGGACAGGGATGGGGGTGAGGGCAGTGCTGGACGGAGATGTGGGGGGAGGGCAGTGCTGGACGGGGATGGGGGTGAGGGCAGTGCTGGACGGAGATGTGGGGGGAGGGCAGTGCTGGACGGGGATGGGGGTGAGGGCAGTGCTGGATGGGGATGAGGGGGAGGGCAGTGCTGGACGGGGATGGGGGTGAGGGCAGTGCTGGACGGGGATGAGGGGGGAGGGCAGTGCTGGACGGGGATGAGGGGGAGGGCAGTGCTGGACGGGGATGGGGGTGAGGGCAGTGCTGGACGGAGATGAGGGGGGAGGGCAGTGCTGGATGGGGATGAGGGGGCGAGGGCAGTGCTGGATGGGGATGAGGGGGGAGGGGCAGTGCTGGACGGGGATGGGGGGTGAGGGCAGTGCTGGATGGGGATGAGGGGGGAGGGGCAGTGCTGGACGGGGATGAGGGGGGAGGGGCAGTGCTGGACGGGGATGGGGGGTGAGGGCAGTGCTGGACAGGGATGGGGGGGAGGGCAGTGCTGGGCGGGGATGCGGGGGAGGGCAGTGCTGGACGGGGATGAGGGGGGAGGGCAGTGCTGGATGGGGATGAGCGGGCGATGGCAATGCTGGATGGGGATGAGGGGGCGGGGCAGTGCTGGACGGGGATGGGGGTGAGGGCAGTGCTGGACAGGGATGGGGGGGAGGGCAGTGCTGGGCGGGGATGCGGGGGAGGGCAGTGCTGGACGGGGATGAGGGGGGAGGGCAGTGCTGGACGGGGATGGGGGTGAGGGCAGTGCTGGACGGGGATGGGGGGGGAGGGCAGTGCTGGACGGGGATGGGGGGGAGGGCAGTGCTGGACGGGGATGGGGGGCGGGGTCAGTGCTGGACAGGGATGAGGGGGGAGGGCAATGCTGGACGGGAATGATGGGGGAGGGCAGTGCTGGACGGGGATGGGGGCGGGGTCAGTGCTGGACAGGGATGAGGGGGGAGGGCAATGCTGGACGGGGATGAGGGGGGAGGGCAGTGCTGGACGGGGATGGGGGTGGGCGGAGGTCGGTGTTCGACAGGGTCAGGTGGGGTTTGGAGTTGGGGTGGTGGGGCAGTGCTGGACGGCCAGGAGGCGGGGGGAGGTGTAGAGGCGGTGTTGGGGGCCGGGGGAGGTGTTGGACGGTTTACGGGTGGGGTGGCGGAGGTGTCGGCTGGGTGCTCGCGCGCTGTGTGCTGCTGCAGTCTCCTGAACGTGGTGCAGACTTTAAAAACTCCGAGCCCCACAGGAAAGGCATTTAATCGATTAATCGAATAATCAATTATCCGAACGAAATAGTACTCACCCATCACGTTCGGATAATCGAAGTTCCTCTGTCATGCTATCCTACATTTAACATGTTTGTACAACAACGTCCTAATTTAAAATGTGCCAATCAAGAATCACTTTCTGATAACAAACAAGGTTATACGAGTGGGTTACGAGCCTGACCTATAATATTCATATAATATTTAATACAAGGATATTATTAAGTTGGAAAAGGTTCAGAATGATGTTGCCAGGAATGGAGGGTTTGAGTAAGGAGTGGCTGGATAGGCTGGAACCTTTTGTACTGGAGTGTAAAGGGTTGAGGGGTGACCAGATGGAAGGTTTTAAAATCATGATGGATCTATATAAGGTGAATGGCAAGTGCTTTTTCCCTAGGATTGGGGATTTCAAGACTGGCGGATATATTTTTAAGGTGTGAGGAGAAAGAGTAAGATAAAGACATGAGGGACAATTTCTTTTTATACAGAGAGTGGTTCATGTGTGGAATGAACTTGCAGAGGAAGTGGTGGGTGTGGGTACAGTTACAACATTTAAAAGGCATTTGGGTATGTATATGAATATGAGATGTTTAGAGGGATATGGGCCAAGCGCTGGCAGGTGGGACTAGTTTAGTTTGGGAACATGGTTGGCATGGACTGGTTAGACCAAATGTTTCCATCTTATGACTCTATTTACCGTATTGGCTGCCTTGAAACCAACTGGTCCAAATGCCCTGGGAAAAGACACAATGAAAATGTTACCTTCACCCCTGTCATATAGGGTGACATTTACTGTCTGTGATTAATCAGGGGGAAGGGTCCTGGGACAAGTTATGGGAGTGGTGGGGAGGTGTGAAGTCCATTAAACTGAACCCAGGCCAGGAGTCACATGGACATAGAGTGGGGAGGTCATCTGTTGGGAAAGGGGATGGTAAACAGCAACATTTAAAGAAAGAAATTAGCTGGAACTTCGACTAGATTTTATTAAAATGAGACAAACAACCACAGATGCTGGAGATCTGAAATAAACAAAAGCAGAAAATACCAGAGGACTTCAATAGGTCTGGTAGCATCTGTGGAGAGAAAAACAGAATAACGCTTTGAGTCCAATGACCCTTTCTGACTGAAGGTTATGTGTTTGTCGAGTTCCTCATGTTTTTATGTGTATTTCCACAGGATGCATCACCTTCATCATTGCAGTGATAATTGGAGCAATAAGGAACGTGGTGGACTATATCTTCACCAGTGATGAGTTCGTAAATAATATTGTACAGCATAAAAGCTCATCAATACACAATTAGAAAATTGCTTAAGGGATCATCTGAATACTCTCCAATATTGTCACTTTCTTTAATTTTCCAGAGAAATTGTTGGTTTAGTTGCAAAAATAATTCCACTGGGTGTTGCATTTCATTGGATCGATGTCTTTTCGGTGAGCTTTTCGGTGAGCTAAGTGCATGCTTGTTAGTGATGTCCTGTTGCTCACTATTTTTAAATGTTGACTCCATAATTTCAAGTGTATTCGATCCTATCATTTTTGTTTACCTGCAATACCCACCAGGGATCCCACCATAGTTCCAAGCTTCCATTTTCTGCTTTAATACAGATTAAATCTGGCAAATCATTTTACACCCACTTTCAGTCAAGTCTTTAAAGCTGTATTGGATGGTTTTCGTGAATTGGAGGTGCTGGTGTTGGACTGGGGTCGACAAAGTTAAAAATCACACAACATCAGGTTATAGTGTAACTGGTCTATTTGGAAACATTAGCTTTCGAAGTGCTGCTTCTTCATCAGGTGGTTGTGGAGCAGCATCATACAACACAGACTTTATAGCAACAGGATTGCAGTGTCATATAATGTAATATTGAATAAATTTAGCTTCAGTCTTTCATCTTTTAGAGTGACCATGTTAGTTTTGGTTTCTTCATCGTCAAGATAGCTTTTAACAATAGGTATCATCTCAGCTCAGATAATGCATTGAAGGTACGAAATTAAAGTCTGTCTGTGTCCCAGTGTTAGGTCAGACTGATTCTATTTCTAAAATGGGAGTTACAGAATCTAACATGGGTTTATGCAGTTTTGAACAAAATAAAATGTAATTCTGCAAGTACAAATTCACCCATAAACAATGCATTATCTGAGCTGAGATGATGCCTATTGTTAAAAGCTGTACTGAGAATGTAACTTTGAAAAAGTTCTTAGATTTACATAGAGTCATAGAGATGTACAGCATGGAAACAGACTCTTCGGTCCATGCCGACCAGATATCCCAACCCAATCTAGTCCCACCTGCCAGCACCCGGCCTATATCCCTCCAAACCCTTCCTATTCATATACCCATCCAAATGCCTCTTAAATGTTGCAATTGTACCAGCCTCCACCACTTCCTCTGGCAGCTCATTCCATACATGTACTACCCTCTGCGTGAAAAAGTTTCCCCTTAGGTCTCTTTTATACCTTTCCCCTCTCACCCTAAACCTATGCCCTCTAGTTCTGGACTCCCCGACCCCAGGGAAAAGACTTTGTCTATTTATCCTATCCATGCCCATCATAATTTTGTAAACCTCTATAAGGTCACCCCTCAGCCTCCGATGCTCCAGGGAAAACAGCCCCAGCCTGTCCAGCCTCTCCCTATAGCTCAGATCCTCCAACCCTGGCAACATCCTTGTAAATCTTTTCTGAACCCTTTCAAGTTTCACAACATCTTTCCGATAGGAAGGAGACCAGAATTGCACGCAATATTCCAACAGTGGCCTAACCAATGTCCTGTACAGCCGCAACATGACCTCCCAACTCCTGTACTCAATACTCTGACCAATAAAGGAAAGCATACCAAATGCTTTCTTCACTATCCTATCTAGTGCGACTCCACTTTCAAGGAGCTATGAACCTGCACTCCAAGGTCTCTGTTCAGCAACACTCCTTAGGACCTTACCATTAGATTAGATTACATTACATTACAGTGTGGAAACAGGCCCTTCGGCCCAACAAGTCCACACCGACCGGCTGAAGCGCAACTCACTCATACCCCTACATTTACCCCTTACCTAACACTACGGACAATTTAGCATGACCAATTCACCTTACCTGCACATCTTTGGACTGTGGGAGGAAACCGGAGCACCCGGAGGAAACCCACGCAGCCACGGGGAGAACGTGCAAACTCCACACAGTCAGTCGCCTGAGGCGGGAAGTGTATAAGTCCTGCTAAGATTTGCTTTCCCAAAATGCAGCACCTCACATTTATCTGAATTGAACTCCATCTGCCAGTTCTCAGCCCATTGGCCCATCTGGTCCAGATCCTGTTGTAATCTGAGGTAACCCTCATATGAAAGAATAAAAACTAACATGGTCACTCTAAAAGATGAAAGACTGAAGCTAAATTTATTCAATATTACATTACATGACACTGCAATCCTGTTGCTATAAAGTCTGTGTTGTATGATGCTGCTCCACAACCACCTGATGAAGGGGCAGCGCTCCGAGAGCTAGTATTTCCAAATAAACCTGTTGGACTATAAACTGGTGTTGCATGATTTTTAGTGTGGGCTGGTTTTAGATTTCTTCTGTGTTTTGAGAATAGGAGGCGTCTTGGTTTCCAAATTGTTGGATTGCTGCAACACTGTCTTGAGCACTATTACAGTCCCCTAATTTTTTGCTGTGCCCATTACAATTAAGAGCTTCATGAAGGGTAAAGTAACTTGGAAAGACACTAATACGATCGATAGTGGGGGACCTTCTGAGGTAACTAAGTGAAGTTCCCCATTTGACAATTATTGACAGAAAAGGTATTTTTTCAAAACAAGTACTGAACGTACAACTGGAGAAATCCCTGAAGATATTCATCTCTAATCCTTTTGACCTTGGAATTGTTTAAAGCATTTCGACTGAAAAGTGCCCTGTTTTGAATTTTAATGCATGTGTCAACTAAAGTTCCATTGGAGCTGATGAGAACATTTTGAAATATGCAGCTCTCTGAAGTGAGTCTCATGGACAGAAAGTGATATCACATTGACTGTTATCACATTGCAATGGATACTGTGGCCAGAGGGTCAACAGGCACATGGATTTGGATCTTAGGAACAGGAGGCCATTCCACCCCTCAAACCTGCTCTGCTGGTCAACGGGATTGTGACTGATCTGTGTCTAAAGTCCATTGTTCTGCCTTGATTCCATAACGCTGATAACTTGATTCAACAAAAATCTGTCTTGAAAGCTCCAACTTCCCTTTGGCATCCCTACACTTTCAGGAGACTTCCAATCATTGTGTGCAGTAAGATTATAGATTTAGAAAATAATTTTCATTTGTTACTTTCAGTGTGAGTGTTCCAAGAAAGACTATTGTTCACATGAGCGATTCCTCCTTCCATAACATCAGTGATTGTGTTGAAAATGTAACCTATTGGTTCAGAATGATTCAACTACATGCTAAGCCATTATGTTTTGTTTCCTTTCTGCAGAAATTATAAGTCTTTATAAAATAACTGTGGTATGCTTTGTTTGCATTGTATCAATGGTGGAGTGTTAAGAGGAGCTGGGAAGCAGAAACTGGGAGCTATTGGTAACCTAGTTGGCTGTTCCCTGATTGGATTTCCCATTGGAATAGCACTGATGTTTGCTACAAAACTTGGTGCTTTTGGTATGAATTTGAATAATTGTTCCCTTTGTTCTTTACTGGCAATTAGCAACCCCTCCACCCACTCTCTAAAGGTGTAGTGCACCTTGCAATCAGTACTGGAGAGTTAAGTTAGTTCACCCCTGTCGTATGATGAGTCTAACCGGCCCTGAATGGTTCTTGGGGCCAATGTTGATCAATACTCTGTATTATTAGATTAGATTTCCTGCAGCGTGGAAACAGGCCCTACAGCCCAACTGACCCTCCGAAGAGCAACCCACCCAGACCCACTCCCCTACATTTACCCCTGACTAATCCACCTGACACTACGGGCAATTTCCCATGGCCAATTCACCTAACCTGCACATGGACTGTGGGAGGCAACCGGAGCACCCGAAGGAAACCCACGCAGACATGGGGAGAATGTGTAAACGACACATAGACATGTACCCGAGACAGGAATTGAACCTGGGTCCCTGGCGCAGTGAGGCCGCAGTGCTAACCACTGAGCCATCGTGTACAATTCTCACTTGTAGCCAAAGAATCACAGAATCTCTATGGTGTGGAAGCAGGTCATTTCAGCCCATCAAGTCCACACCGACCTTCCGAAGAGCACTCCACTCAGACGTGCCCCATGCCTGTAACCCTACACTTCCCATGGTTAATCCACTTAACCTGCAAATCCCCGGACACTACAGGGCAATTTAGCGTGGCCAACCCACCTAACCTGGACTTCTTTAGACTGTGGGAGGAAACCAGAGCACCCGGCAAAGAAACACACAGACATGGGGAGAATGTGCAAACTCCACATGGACAGTTGCCCAAGGCTGGAATTGAACCTGGGGCTGTGAAACAGCAGTGCTAGTCACAGTGCCACCCTGGAATATTGGCTGGAAGCATGTGTCATGGTTGAGCTAAGCCAGGATCTTGCCCACCTTCTACTCAGACCCATTTACTCCAATAGTTGGATGGAATTCAGGAGTGAGGTCGTGGCTAAATTATTTACCTCCTGAATCCAGGGGTGCTGTGACTAAAAGTGGACAAATAGCACCTCACAGGTTGACCTGATAAAGGCAAAAATGTTTCTTAAATGAACAGAAATGGAAGGAAAGCCCAACAGCATTGCATCCACGCTCACTGCCCCCATGTTATTTTGCAGGTTTCTGGACTGGAATGCTCATGTCTGCAATTGTACGATTTGTTGTTTATCTAACAGTGGTTTGCAGAATGAACTGGAAGGAAACATCTGATGAGGTAAGATTAGATGCTAGACACTCTGATTGGAAGTGGCCCAGTCGTAATATCACTGAACCAGTATCTCAGGTAAGAACATCTTTCATAATATGGTTTCCAATCTCACTTACGGCAGATAGTGAAACTCAGTACGGTGGCTCAGTGGTTAGCACTGCTACCTCACAGCGCCAGGGACCCAGGTTTGATTCCAGCCTCGGGTGACTGTCCACATGGAGATTGCATGTTCTCCCCGTGATCCCGTTTCCTCCCACAGTTTGAAGATGTGCAGGTTAGGTGGATTGGCGGTTGCTAAACTGTCCATAATGCCTAGGGATGTGTGGATGGGATGCTTTTCAGAAGCTCAGTACAGACTTGATGGGTGAATGGCCTTTATCTGCACTATAGGGATCTTATTAAAGAACTGCAATGATATCATCATTGTTTAAAAACCCATCACTAATGTCCTTCAGGGAATCCTCCATGCATTGTTGGCCTTAACTACATGAGATTTCAGACCCACAGCAATGTAATCCACTGTTAAATCTTTTCTGGGCAAGTAGGAGTGAATAATAACTGCTGACCCAGCCAGTGATACCCACATCCTATGACTGAATAAATAAAAATGAAATGGGAGATTGTGATGTACAGAAAGTGTTGCCTCAGGTGAATCCTAACAGGGCTTTAACAATTTTTTTTGTCTTGCTTCAAGGCTCTGGTTAATGCAGGTGTAATGTAAAATGTGGACATCTCACACAGAATACCTGCTGCACGAAGCCAGTATAGATCAACAGGTAAAGAAAGACTGCTCACAGACAGTCAAATTGCTGATAATTTTGGGTTAAGCAAGGGAACGGCTCAGTTTGCGGGCAAAACACTGGTTTCTTTGCAGAAATTGTGGGATAATGTGTCTAGGGATTTAGCTTTTTTTATATTAAATCATGAGATGTGGCCATCAGTGGCTGGGCCAGCATGTATTGCAAATCCCTAATTGCCCTTGAGACACTGATGGTGAGTTGCTGTCCCTGGAGTGTACGGTCAACCACAGGGCTGTTGGTTAAGCCAGGAGCTGCTTGTGCCTTGGGTGTTATGAATAGACTTACAAACAGAAGTGAAAGCTGAATAGGGGAGGCAACGGTAATGTTACTGGACCAGCAATTCAGAACTCCAGGCTCGTGTACTGGGGACATGAGTTCAAATCCCACAGGTGGTGAAATTTGAATTGAATAAAAAATAATCTGGAATAGAAAACTAACCTAATGGTGATGAAACATAACAAAAACCATGAGGTTCACTAATGTCCTTTATGAGGGAAATCTGCCAGCCTTGCCTGGTCTGACTCCAAACCTCCAAATGTGATTGACTCTTTACAGTCCTCTGGGCAATAAACTATGGACTAGCCAGTGAAAACATCTCATGTAAGAATAAAAAGAAAATGAAGGTAGTTTCAAAAACTAGCAGCTTCAGTCAAGAGACAGGCTTCCCCAAACTGATAGATAGCTGTGTTTTTGGCATCCTGTCCACATTTCATTGTGTTTGGTCATCACTGTCACCAGGATTGGGGCAGTGCATTAGCTCAGTGGTTAGCACTGCTACAAGGTCCTGGGTTCGATTCCAGACTTGGACGATTGTCTGTGTGGAGTTTGCATATTCTCCCTGTGTCTGCACAGGTCCCCTTCAGGTGCTCTGGTTTCCTCTCACAGGCCAAAGATGTTAGGTGGATTGGCCACGCTAGATTTCCCACAGTGTCCAGGGATGTGCAGGTTAGGTGGATTAGCCATGGGAAATGTAGGGTTACAAGGATCAGTCTGGGTGAGATGCTCGTGGGAGGGTTGGTGTGAACTTGATGGGCCACATGTCCTGCCCCCACACTGTAGGAATTCAATGATCTTATCAATTCAAGCCATACAGAGCTTTGGTGGCGTTTCTCCTTTGTTCAGAACTGACTCCGGTTCACCTTGTCCTTGCCACGGGTGTGATCTTGCAGGTGGGTGGTGGAAGCTTCTGTTCCATGGTCACACTTGATCAGATCTTTCCAGAAACTGTGGTCAACTGGTATCATGTGATCAGTGGAATCCATCTTGTCAATCCAGCACAGTGTCTGTTTTTAAAGAAAATGTAAACAAGAGAATGCTATTTTATACAAAACAAATCAGGATGTCTCTCTTTCTGTCCTCCAGGGTTCTAACTCAGTTATCTAAATTTTGTCACAGCAACTGACAACATCATCCCTGTGCCTAAGAAAGCCCATGCAGCATGTCTCAATGACTACCGCCCAGTGGACCTAACTTCGGTGGTCATTAGTGCTTGAAAGGCTAGTCATGGCATTAATCAACTCCAGCCTCCTCACTACTCTTGACCCACTCCAATTTGCCTATTGGACCAACAGATCCACATCAGATGCCATATCACTTGCCCTTCACTCCTCCCTAGAACACCTTGACACCAAGAACAGCTACAAAAGAATCCTACTCATTGACTATAGTTCAACCTTCAACACTATTATCCCCTCGAGACTCATTACTAAACTTGGTGATCTCAGACTAAGCCCCACTCTCTGCAACTGGATCCTCAGTTTCCTGACCCACAGGCCACAATCAGTGAAGATTGGGGACAATATTTCATCCTCACTAACACTCAACACTGGAGCCCCCCAGGGGTGTGTACTGAACCCCCTACTGTATACCCATGACTGTGTCGCCAATTACCAGACTAATGCCATTTACAAGTTCGCTGATGACACTACCATAGTCAGTCGAATCTCAGATGGCGACAAAACAGACTACAGATGGGAGGTGGAAGACCTGGAAAAATGGCGCACTGAGAACAACCTAGCTCTCAACGTCGGCAAATCTGAATAATTCATTATTGACTCTCAGCGGGATGTTACTCATGCCCCCCTCCACATTAACAGCACAGAGATGGAACGAGTGGAGAGTGTCAAGCTCCTGGGAGTGGTCATTCACATCAAGCTTTCTTGGACTCTTCATGTGCAAGCACTGGTTACAAAAGCCCAACAATGTCTCTTCTTCCTCAGGCAGCTGAGGAAATTTGGCATGACGGCGAATATCCTTGCCAACTTTTATAGGTGCGCCATCGAGAGCATTCTGTCTGGATGTGTCACCACCTCGAATGGCAACTGGACCATTCAAGACCGGAGACAGGTTACAGAGAGAAGTGAACTCGGCCCGGACAATCCCAAAGACCAACCTCCCATCTATAGAATCCATCTACCAGGCCCGCTGTCGAGGAAAGGCCGCCAGAATTCTCAAAGATTCATCCCACCCCAACAATGTTTTTCTACAACCTCTACCATCGGGGAGAAGGTACAGAAGCCTGAACACACACACCAGCCGGTTTCACAACAGTTCCTACCCTACTGTTGTTAGAATACTGAATGGACTCACAAACTCTTAACATTCGCTTGTTCCTGTGTTTTGTTTTTGCCACTGTTTACTTATCATTTACTTATCTATGCTACTTAACTCTGTGATCTGCCTATATTGCTCGCGAGACAAATTCAATTCAATTCACTGGCCAGCCTTTAGCCCGGTACCCTAACTTCCTTTTACAGATTAAAAATCTGCCTGTCTCAGCCTTGAATACACTTAATGACCCAACTGCAGGCCCACTGCAGTGAAGAATTCCACACATTCTGCAAGAAAAAGATTTTGCTTCATCTTTGCCTTAAATGGGTAAGCCCTTGATCTGAGATTATACCCTCTGATAGCACAGCAGCAGTTTGATACGTAGAACCAAGGGGCAGGAATCAATGATTCTGCCTCTGGAGCTTGCTCTGCCATTTAATTATATCATGGATGACCTGATTGTAACCACAAATGCACAGTCCCACCTACTCCAATAACCTTTCACCTTCCCCTGATAACTTTTTACCCTCTTACTTCAGCAAGAATCTATCCAACTCTACCTCAAAGACATCCAAATCCTCTGCTTCCACCTCCTTTCACCAAAGTCTCACAACCCTCTGTGAGAAAAAGACTCTGCCTCATCTCTGTTTTAAATGGGTGACCCCTTATTTTTAAACACGGAGCCTCTAGTTCTGGAGTTATAGAGTCACAGAGATGTACAGCATGGAGACAGACCCTTCGGTCTGATTTGTCCATGCTGGCCAGATACCCTAAGTTAATTGAGTCCCATTTGCCAGCACTTAGCCCATATCCCTTACTATTCATGTCTCCATCCAGATGCCTTTTGAATACCGTAATTGTACCAGCCTCCACCACTTCCTCTGGCAGCTCATTCCATATACACACCACCCTCTGTGTGAAAAAATTGCCCTTAGATCCCTTTTATATTTTTCCCCTTTCACCTTAAACCTATGCCCTCTAGTTCTGGACTCTCCTACCCTGGGGAAAAGACTTTGTCTCTTTATCTTATCCATGCCCGTCATGATTTTATAATCCTCTATACCCCTCAGCCTCTGACCCCTCAAGCCCCAGCCTATTCAGCCTCTCCCTGTAGCTCAAACCCTCCGTTCCTTGTAAATCTTTTCTGCATCCTTTAAAGTTTTACAACGTCTTTACTATGTTCTGGATAATTCTAGACATTCTCTCCATATCTGCCCTATTATGTTCCCTCATGAATTTGTATGTTTTAATCCAGTCACAATGGAGAGAGCACACAAAATAATCCATAGCATGGGAATTCTTTTAGTCTCAGGGACTTGGTTCCTGAGCTGGCCCTCTGACAGTTGAATGCAGAGATACAACACAGAGTCAAAAAAAAAACAGGAACCCAAGTTGGTCACCATTTGCAGAACTGATCTCCCATATATGGATCAAGGGGCTTGGCCAATGAGAGATAGTCATGGAGGAGTACACTGGTCTTTCCTTTTCCTTTATTCTTTCACGGGATCAGCAAGTCACACATTTGTGGTCCATCCCTAATTGCCCCTGAACTGAATGCATGCAAGGCCATTCCAAGGGGCTGCTAAGAGTCAACCCCTTAGCAGGGGTTGCCCCATAGGCAATCAACTCTGGCAAAGATGGCAGCTTTCCTTCCACGAATGATGCATTTGGACTTTTACAACGATCAATAATAGTTGTCATCATCACCTCTACAAGCCTTTATCGCCTTTATAACCAAATGTATTAATTGGATTTTCATCTCACCACCTGCTGTGCTGGAACTCACTCCACCAACACAGCCCTACCACGTCTCTGAATTATTAGCCCAGTGATGTTATCGCAACACTAACACCCCCTGTTAAAGTTGAAAACCAGGTTACAGTCCAACAGGTTTGTTTGAAAGGACTATAATCTGGTGTTGTGTAATTTTTAACTTTGTCCACCCCAGTCCAACTCCGGTACCTCCACATCATGACCTTTTGTTAAATATATCTGATCACCAACCATCACAAAAACAATCCCATCAACTAGTGTCATCATGTGCTCACAATGTGACAATGTCCCCCACAGAAATAGACACAGGAAATAGAGCAGTGAATCCAATTCCATGTGATCATCAAATCAAATTACAGACAGAGGAGAACCAGGTGATGGATGAGGCTTCCATTGTGGACACTGGAGTTATCACAGTCGGAGAAATCCTGTCCACAAAACAACCGATCATTCGCCATGGGCTAGCCTTCCTCTCAGGACCCCTGATCCTGGCCATTGGACTGGTGATACACTTCACTCTCACAAAGGACATGTAGACCCCAGGGAACAACCCCAGGCAGAGTACGGTTACTCACTGCAGAAGGAATAGTGAAGGTGTGACCAAAGGACAACATGAAGCCAAGTTCCCACAAAAATCTGCTTCTGCTGGTGGGCTCCAGTCATCACCCAAATATGTAAACACTTGGTAGAAAAGAGTTTGAACATTGCTGAAAGGAAGAGGAATGCTGATGAAACTTTCCCGTTTTGAATTTGGGGAAATTTATGCACAGGGTTCTCAGAGAAGCAGACTAACAATTTTAGAGACATTTAAGGGTCCAGAGAATAGAGATGGGGTAGTCCAATGTTGGCAGCTGGCCTGCAGAAAGTGATGCTGACATTTTGAGTAATGCTATTACCTGTAGCTTGTGGATGAGAAATAGGACGCAATAATCAAATTAATGGTATTTTTGTTATTGCTGAAAAAATACACCTTTATCAAAGTATTTTACCTTGCACTCATTGAGATATTTCCCAAAAGGCAGTTTTAGATCTAACCACCATTTCTGCCACAACCAGACACACTTTCCCCTCCCCTCCCTTGTCAGTGTCCCACAGGGACCATTCCATCCTGTTACTCCGGTCCACTCCTGCTCCATACCCAATACCCTCACCCTCCCACAGCCCCACGGCACCTTCCCCTACAACTGCAGAAGGTGTAACACCTACCCATTTACTTCCTCCCTCCTCACTATCCAAGGTCCCAGATGCACCTTCCAAGTGAAGCAGTGATTTACCTGCCCTTCGCTCCATCTAGTCTACTGCATTCACTGCTCACAATGAGGTGTCCTCTGCTTTGGAGAGATGATCCTCAGACTGGGTGACCGCTCTGTGGAACACCCAGGTTCTGCCCATGCTTCCTGTTGCCTGTCACTTCAACACCCCACCCTGTTCCCTGGCCAACATCTCTGTCTCAGGCTTGCTACAGTGCTCCAGTGAAGGTCAGCATCTCATTGTCCACTTGGGGACCCTGCGGCTTTCAGGACTCAATATTGAATTCAATCATTTTGGAACCTTAACGCCTCCTCCTATGTCCATTGGCCACCCCCACATTCCCAGGCCCTGTCATGACACAGTCCTCATTATCAGCTTTTCTTCTCTGGCATAATACCATCTGCCTGAACATCTTCCTGTCTCTCTGAGTTCCATCTCCACCTATCGATCAGGATGTGTACCACCTTCTCTTAGATACAATCAGTTCTGAAGAAGGGTCACCTGACTCAAACATTAACTCTTGTTTTTCTCTGTCCACTGACGCTGCCAGACCTGCTGAGTTTCTCCAGCAATTTCTGTTTTTGTGCAGGAATGCTGTGGACACCCTCAACTGGGGGTAACGGCACCTGCCAAAAGCACATGTCCAGACCCGCTACATCAACACGTAAACTTTATGTGTGACGCCATATGCACAAGCCGCACTGAGCATGCACAGAGGAGAAGCACGTTTCTGAAATGGGGTTCAGTGACAGGGAGTGACGGCCCAGGATGGGGTAGAGGGGGACGGGGAGGGGAGGGACAGGGAAGGACAATAAAGGACGAGAGGGGAATGGGGACAGGGAGGGGAGTTTACAACCCCCTCTCCTGAGTCCCTCCCCATTCTCAGGGCCCCCTTCCCTCTGGGCTGGTTCAATGTGCATGTGCTATTGTCAGCAAACACAGCCTTGCAGGAATACCAACGTAAACTGGAGGAATATTTTATTCCGTTTGAGCTGAGACTTCTGATTACTCTTCTCATACAACAGAAACCATTGTCCCCCTTCACACGGGGATTCTTGCAAACCGTCCTGATGAGCACAAGGTTGAAAGCTTTGACAAAATGACTCCTTTTTCAGTAATACTCAGATTTGATCATAGCTATTGATTGGTTGATACGTTTGTGATATTGTGAAGATATACAAGTGAAGGGCACTGTTTGATTAAACACCTAAAAGACCTGGGACACAGGAGGAGTAAGCAGCCTGCATTCTGTAAATAAATCTATTAGCAAGAAAAAGATGAGTGTTTATTGGAGCATCTAATTTAATACTTCACCACCTCACTTTGGATGGAAGTAACAGGAAGGTGCCAAGAATGGACTTGTGAAGGACCCCAGAGGTAACCATCCTGTAACTGGAAGAGAAGCCATTGAGGATGGGTGTCTTGCTCTGACGAGATCCATATGAATGGCACTGACTGAGGTTGGGTCCACATGACCAGGTTGGTAAAGATTACAGGAGGCTTTGACATACGAACTGGCACTGTTGTTTTATTTAACCGTGGTAAACACTAACTACATACGGGTTAAGACCCCGCATCTATGATGAGGCTGCTAAAGAACCAGCTCCCACTGATCATGTGATCATACATCATTTGCGAATACTGATATAAATATGATTACTTCCATATTCATGTAAACCCATTCCACTGCATCTCCATCCTGATTGAATGCTCTCTACCTCCAAAAGTGCCCCTCAAGAGGACATTAAATTCCACCCTGGGAATGGAGGTAGTTTCAGCTCAATGACTTCCAACTGTCACTGGGAGTGTCATGTTAACTTGTTCAGTGTTTGATTATGTTTGTCTGTTGTGTGTTCTCTCTATGAGTGATTTGTTGGGCCTGGGATGGTGACAGGAAGAAAACTATGGTTGAGCAGACATTTGAAAGCATTAAGTAAAACTTCTCGTGCTCACATAGAACCTGGAGGGCATTGTCCCTGTAGGTGTCTGAGGAAGGTAACAGGAACTGCGACAATGCACTGTCAGGAGAAGCAGTGAATCACTGTGAACATGTTCTGGAGGGTTGTGTGTAGCTGCACGTGTCACTGTCACATTCAGAGGGGCAATGGGAGCAGACACTGATCACTCAGGGT
The DNA here is from genome assembly GCF_037043375.1 of Chiloscyllium plagiosum. Taxonomy (NCBI): domain Eukaryota; kingdom Metazoa; phylum Chordata; class Chondrichthyes; order Orectolobiformes; family Hemiscylliidae; genus Chiloscyllium; species Chiloscyllium plagiosum. The sequence continues at coordinate 12,697,546 of NW_028270169.1, read as the reverse complement.
GGTTTAAAACTGGCAAAGGGGAAACTAGTCATTGTTTTCACTCCTAATTCCATTAAGAAGAGTTGGGATAGGGGGTGTTTTCAGGATAATGACCTGTGACCAGTGGAATGCTACAGGGATCAACGCTGGGCCACAATTAGTTACCAGATAGATCATATAACACAAGAAACCTACAGAGGGTATGGTCAGGTAGGTGGGGACAATTACAACATTTAAAAGGTTGGTTATATGAATAGGAAGGGTTTAAAGGGATATGGGTCAAATGCTGGCAAATGGGACGAGGTTAATGTAGGTCGGCATGGACAAGTTAGACCGAGGGCTCTGTTTCCAGGCTGAACAACTCTGTGAGTCTATGAGTGAACTACAGCTCGGCAGATGGAATGTATTGTGGGAAACTGTGAGGTTATGCAATTCAGCAGGAAGAATAAAAGAGCGAAATATTTTTATTTTAAACGTGGAAAGACCGGAGAAAGCTGCAGCTGAGTGAGATTTCGGGATTCTAGAGCATCACTTCGGCAGGTAATAGTGAAGGTAAGTGGAATGTTGGCTGGAATTCAAAGGGAATGGAGTGTAAAAATAAGAATGTTAAAACTCTACAAGGCACTGCCCAGACCACAGCTGGAACACTGAGAACAGTTCTGGTTTCCCTTCCCGAAGGAACATTGTACTGGTATTGGAGGCAGTCCAGGAAAGTTTCAGTCAGTAAGTAGTTATCTAGTTAAAACAGAGATGAGGATGAAGTTCTTCTCTCAGAGAGGAGTGAATCCATGCAATTCTTTACCGCAGTCGGGGTGGGGAGTTAAGTATTATCAAGGCTAAGATGGAGGGCTTTTAATCAATGAGGGAATCGAGGGTTATGGGGGAAAAAGGCAGGAAAGTGGAGATGTGGATTATCCGATCAGCTACAATCTCATTGAATGTTGGTTTGGACTTGATGTGCTGGATGTTGTATTTCTACTCATACATCTTATGATCTTATGAATAAAGCTGATGGAATGCAGATAGTTTGACAAAAATATTCTGAGTTAAAAAAGAAAGACAGGGAAAGTGATTTCTGTGGATCATTCATCCAGGCACCAGAGTAGGGAGGTGTTTCTGGTAGTTTTTTTGATCTCAGCAATGATGACATGCTGTTGCCCTTTTACTCGATAGCAGCTCAGTGGGAAATAGGGCTCCTTTTTAATTAGTATTCTTTCTTTTGAGTCCCTTTGTTTTCACGTGCACAGAGAGACGGGGGAGAGAGAGCTGTTTCCTGTCTGCTGAGTCTGGCTGCACTACACTAACATTTCTAGCAACCTGTACCTGGACCGATCCGAGAGTTATCATCAGGCAGTTTTTCCTCAACTCTAACACCTGAGCTGCTCTGTCTCTGTAACACAACAATCTCATTGCTCCAAGAGCAACATTGTCTTGTGCAGCGAAAAATGTGCGCCACTTTATTTTTCAAGTTACCAAGCTCCTTTGATATTTTAGTGATATTTACAGTGACTGATCTCCTATAAACTCCAACCCATTAAGCAAGAAGATGTAGTTCCTTACATTACTTTGTAAACCACATGCAGCTGAGGATTAAAGGCTTGTAGAAATTGTTTTAAACTCAGCTTCAAGTTTTGCATAAAGCACCAAAGCACGGAACAAATAATTGGGCAAATGTACAAAACATTCTGACCAAATAATCTGTTATAAATTCCACAAAATCCATCTAACAAGAGAGCCAGCAGTTCATTGATGTATAGAGTATGTATGGTACAGAATCCCAAGTGCTCTCAATGGTTGATTTGATTTGATCTATTATTGTTCACATGTACCTAAGTACAGTGAGAAGTTTTGTTTTGCAAGCTGTGCAGGCAGATTATACCAGACAAAGATCATAAAGTGAACAGAGTGAGGAATACAATGTTATGGTTGCAAAGAAGGTGCACAAAAAGCAAGAACAACGTTCGATTTGAGATTTGTGAGGTGCATCCAGAAGTCTAATAACAGCGGGGAAGAAGCTGCTCTTGAACCTGTGTGTTTAAGCTATTATACCTTCTACCTGATGGAAGACAGTGGATGAGATTATAACTGGGGTGGGAGGGGTCTTTGATAAAGAAGCTGAAAATGTGTTGCTGGAAAAGCACAGCAGGTCAGGCAGCATCCAAGGAGCAGGAGAATCGACGTTTCGGGCATGAGACCTTCTTCAGGAATGAGGAAAGTGTGCCCAGCAGGCTAAGATAAAAGGTAGGGAGGAGGGACTTGGGGGAGGGGCTTTGGAAATGCGATAGGTGGAAGGAGGTTAAGGTGAGGGTGATAGGCCGGAGTGGGGGTGGGGGCGGAGAGGTCAGGAAGAAGATTGCAGGTTAGGAAGGTGGTGCTGAGTTCGAAGGTTCGGACTGAGACAAGATGGGGGGAGGGGAAATAAGGAAACTGAAGAAATCTGAGTTCATCCCTTGTGGTTGGAGGGTTCCTAGGCAGAAGATGAGGCGCTCTTCCTCCAGCCGTCGTGTTGCAATGGTCTGGCAATGGAGGAGTCCAAGGACCTGCATGTCCTTGGTGGAGTGGGAGGGGGAGTTGAAGTGTTGAGCCACGGGGTGGTCGGGTTGGTTGGTCCGGGTGTCCCAGCCACGGGGTGGTTGGGTTGGTTGGTCCGGGTGTCCACCTATCGCATTTCCAACATCCCTCCCCCAAGTCCCTCCTCCCTACCATTTATCTTAGCCTGCTTGGCATAATTTCCTCATTCCTGAAGAAGGGCTCATGCCCGAAATGTTGATTCTCCTGCTCCTTGGATGCTGCCTGACCTGCTGCGTTTTTCCAGCAACGCATTTTCAGCTCTGATCGCCAGCATCTGCAGTCCTCACTTTCTCCTCTTTGATGAAGAAGACCTGCACAGGTTCGCAATCTACACTTTGAGAATAATTCACCATCCCCAAACTTTTCTCTACTATCCGTGTCAGTTTAGAATATAATCCTGGCCGACACTCCAGCCCAGTCTGTAGGGAATGCTGGAATGTTATAGGCAGCAAGGAACTCACCTCCTGACTCCCCAAAGCTAACGGTGTTACCATCACTAACTGCCCCACCATCAACATCCTGGAGGTCACCATCGAGCTGAAACTTAACTGGACTTGCCATATAAATACAATGCCTACACAAGCAGGTCAGAGATGAGGAAAACTTTAGTGAGTAGCTCATCTCCTGACTCCCCAAAGCCTGTCCGTCATCTACAAGGCACAAGTCAGGAATGTGATGGAATACTTCCCATTTACCAGGATGGGTGCAGCCATAACAACATTCCAGAGACTTGGCACTATCCAGGACAAAGCAGCCGCCTTGTTTGGCACCATCCACAACTTTCAACATCCACTCCCTCCAGCTCTGACACACAGTAGGAGGAGTGTGTACCACTGGTGAGATACACTGAAGCAACTCACTCTGACTGTTTCAACAGCATGAACCAAACTTGCAGCTTCCACCAATAAGAAGGACAAGGGAGCTGGTATTCGTAATGTTATTAAACTGGAAAGGGTCCAGAAGAGACTTACCAGGATGTTGCCAGAAATCGAGGACTTGAGTTATAAGGAGAGGCTGAATAGGCTGGGACATGTTTCTCTGGAGCGTAGGAGGTTGAGGGGTGACCTCATAGAAGCATATAAAATCATAAGAGTTATAGATAAGGTGTCTTTTTCCTAGGGTGGCGGATTTCAAGACTGGGGGCATATTTTTAAGGTGAGAGGAGGAAGATTCAAAAAGATGGAGGGATAATTTTTACACAGAGTAAGAAATGCTTAGAAGGATAGGGGCCAAGTGCAGGCAGGTTTGACTAGTTTAGTTCGGGATTCTGGTTAGCATGGACTGCTTAGACCGATAGGAGTTTTTCCATGCTGTGTGACTCTATAACTCTCCAACACCACCACAAGCATGTTCCCCTCCAAGCTCCACATCACCCTGATTTGGAACTCCATCATCATTCCTTTAGGTCAGGAGATCAAACTCCTGCACACCCCCTCCCTAACAGAACTGTGGGTGCTCTGACACCAAGTTGGACTGCAGCAGCTGAAGAGGGTCACTCACCTGACTTTCTGGAGGGCAACTGTGGATGAGCTATGGACGCTGGCCCAGCCAGTGGACACCCACACTTTCTGAATGAATAAATAAAATGTCATCTTTGAACTGAGATGTTCACCTGAGACCCTAGGCTCTCTCAAATACATGCAAAGTCGCAAGGGAGAGGTTAGATTCCCTACAGTTTGGAAACAGGCCATTTGGTCCAACCAGTCCACACTGACCCTCTGAGGATTAACCCACCCAGATCCATTTCCCTCTGACTAATGCACCTATCACTACGGGCAATTTAGCATGGCCAATTCACCTGACCTGCACATCTTTGGATTGTGGGAGGAAACCGGAGCACCCGGAGGAAACCCCACGCACACACGGGGAGAATGTGCAAACTCCACACGGTCAGTTGCCCGAGGCTGGAATCGAACCCGGGTCCCTAGCACTGTGAGGCAGCAGTGCTAACCACTGAGGCACCATGCCAGCCCCTGACCTTGGTTCCCTGGCCAATACTCATCCCTCAGTCCACAACCCCCATAAACAGATGAATCCCACATCATGAGCGTGCTGTGTGGGATCTTGCTGTGCAGTCATTGGCGGCTGCATCTCAATAGTGACTGCACGTCAGGGGAAAAAAAAACAGCACCAGTTTATTGGCGAGCCTTTCTATTATTTACGTGTTGGCTACAGGACTGATTAAACAATAAGTTAGATCATGCATTTCGTGGCAGAGGTTAAAATTCAATCAACAACAAGAAACGGTTAACTGTGCGTGAGACTGGACACTGTTTGAATACTCTTGAGAACTGAGTTGGCTTCTCAAGCGATCAGTTGATAGGAATCGAGTAACTCAGGATCATAAATGATCACTTTCCAATCCAGCTACCCCCCACTGTGCCCACAGACAGCAATACATCTGCTGCTGCAGTTGTAACTTCGGAGAGTCCCAGGCATCTCCAATTACTGCTCCTAAATATATCGAGCTGGAGGGATACAGGAACTTGCTGAACTTCACACTCAGAATCAAGGAAAAGGTAAATTTCAAGCGGGGTGGGATAATGCACAATGGAGAGGCAGAACTGATGGCCGGGGGGAAGGAGACACCAAAATGCTGGGGAATTCCTGCAGAATCGAGAGAAAAAGTTCGACTTGTGCCTGCCCTTGTACGCCGCGCCCGAATTTCCTCCACGCTTGTCCCCGTGCGCTAACAGACCGGGTCAATGCGAATTTCCCGCACTTACCCTTGAGCGGGGGACCGGCGGAAACTTACGCCTGAAATTGCATACACTGTTCATCCCTCAATTTCGGCGGCACTTACCTGGGAGCAACAATGCATTGGGTAGATTAGGACACAATTAATTCAAGATTTAAATGCAAGTGCGTCGTATTATTTCATGCATTGTATTTCAGATGTCCATTCACGAAATCGCGGGTTTCTGAAGGTGATGTAGACTTGGAAATCCCTGAGTAAAACGCTGAAACGAGTCATTGTTTCACTGTTAACACTGCAATTTTTTTATTGCCTTGGCTTTGAGGTTTAGTAAAGAATACCCAGTGCTTAGAGTAACATACATTGTTCCAATTCACGATTTCCTCACTGCTTTAGGCTCACGGACAGTTCGCCCAAGTGAGGGATTTGAGTCTGAGAGTTGAGCCACACGCTGAAGGTGCTGTGGACAATTTCACCCAGCACAGAAGTTCCAATCACGGCTACTTAGAGCCCAGAGTGTCCTTACAAAGACTTGGACACTCTCTGGGGGGTTCCAGTTAGTGTCTGCACTAACTCTGACTTATTTTTCTGTAACCTGAAACAAGCACAGAGAATGCTGGAGAAACTCAGAGGGTTTGGCAGAGTCTGTGGAGAAAGGAAGTTAGGGCTAATCAGACAGAGAAACAGGGTTAAGCAGAGAGAGAGAAATAGGGTTAATCAGATAGAGAGAGAGAAACAGTTAATCAGAAAGAGAGAGAAACAGGGTTAATCAGAGAGAGAGAGAAATAGGGTTAATCAGATAGAGAGAGAGAAACGGGGTTAATCAGAGAGAGAGAGAAACAGGGTTAATCAGAGAGAGAGAGAGAAACGGGGTTAATCAGAGAGAGAGAGAAACAGGGTTAATCAGATAGAGAGAAACGGGGTTAATCAGATAGAGAGAGACAAAAAAGGGTTAATCTGTGTGTGAGAGAGAAACAGGGTTAATTAGATAGAGAGAGAGAGAAACAGGGTTAATCAGATAGAGAGAAATGGGGTTAATCAAATAGAGAGAGACAAAAAAGGGTTAATCAGAGAGAGAGAGAGAGAGAACAGGGTTAACCAGAGAGAGAGAGAGAGATACAAGGTTTATCAAGAGAGAGATACAGGGTTAATCAGAGAGAGAGAAACAGGGTTAATCAGAGAGAGAGAAATGGGGTTAATCAAATAGAGAGAGACAAAAAAGGGTTAATCAGAGAGAGAGAGAGAGAGAACAGGGTTAACCAGAGAGAGAGAGAGAGATACAAGGTTTATCAAGAGAGAGATACAGGGTTAATCAGAGCAAGAAACAGGGTTAATCAGAGAGAGAGAGAAACGGGGTTAATCAGAGCGAGAAACAGGGTTAATCAGAGAGAGAGAAATGGGGTTAATCAGAGAGAGAGAGAAACTGGGTTGATCAGTGAGAGAGTGAGAAACAGGGTTAATCAGAGAGAGAAAAATGGGGTTAATCAGAGAGAGAGAGAGAAACAGGGTTAATGAGAGAGAGAAACAGGGTTAATCAGAAAGAGAGGGAGAGAAACAAGGTTAATCAGAGAGAGAGAGAGAAACAGGGTTAATCAGAGAGAGAAACAGGGTTAATCAGATAGAGAGAGAGAAACAGGTTTAATCAGATGCTGCCAGGGTGCTAAGGTCTTCTATTTTGCCCTCTCAATCTACCCTGGTACATTCAAAAATCTTGTTAAATGTATCCACCACTCTCTCCACCCTCTCCCCCAGCCCAGTCTCCCTCTGCTCTTGTACACTTGTACACGCCTCCCATCAAGTGGATATTCACTCCTATCTTCTGGACAGTGAACAGAGTGAGTGTTTTCACTTCTTCATTCGGGATGTCTGATCTTGGTTGCAGTGGTGATGGGTCGGTGCACAATGCCAGGCTCAGGGCAAGATCAGAAATCAAGGTCAGGCCATTTATTGAAGAGAGTAGCTGCTGTGACCAACCCTCCATCACTGACATGTAAGAGAGTGCTTCAATGTTCCTGAGTGCAGGCATGAATCTATGAAATTAGCTTTCGTAACTGTGGGTGCTTTCCTCTGTGACAGGAGAAGGTGACGTTGTTTTCAACTTAGCAAAAAAAAAGTTCCTTTGAAACCAATGATCATCTCCTCAATTGCTGAGTCTGGAAATCAAGCTGCTTAGACCTGTTTGAACATACCAAGGGGGAATGGGGGGGGAAGTGTTTGAACCCAGACTTCCTGAGGCCATGATCCCAAAGAACTCTCACTTGCTATGTGGATACTGTTGAGCAATATGCAATATTGTTTCTACCTCCCCACAAACACACAAGGGATTTGTTCTGAGAACCCAGTCATGAAGGTTGGCGACAGGGATCTGTCCCTGACTCTGTCCTGAACTGATTTAGCACAGAACACTCGCACTGCGATGGCTCAAGACCTGACATAGGACTGTTGGAGCTTGTCAGAAGAAACTTGTGACTTCACATGTTTCACACTTCAAGGTTTGAAGGATGTCTGCTGCTCCATTTGGGGCACTGAATTGAAATGTACTCATTCATGGAGATGTAGGTGTCACTGGCCGGTCAAGCATTTAGTGCCCATCCCTACTTAGCCCTTGAGAGGATGGGGGTGAGCTACCTTCTTGAACCACTGCAGTCCCCTGCTGTGGGTTGACCCACAATACCCTTAGGGAGGGAATTCCAGGATTTTGACCCAGCTACAGTGAAGGACCAGGGATATATTTCCAAGTCAGGATGGGGAGTGGCTTGGAGGGGAGCTTGCAGGGGGTGGTGTTCCCATGTACCTGCTACCTTTGCCTTTCTGAATGTAAGTGACGGTGCTACATATGGAGCCTTGGCGAATTTCTGTGTGCATCTGCTACTATCGTGCAACAGTGGAGGGAGGGGATACTTGAGAATGTGGACCATGTAGGCTGCTTTGTCATGGATGGTGTCAAACTTCTTGAGTGTTGTTGGAGCTGCACCCATCCAGGCAAGTAGGGAGTACTCCATCACACTCCTGACTTGTGCCTTGTAGGGAGTTAGGAGGTGAGATACTCACTAGAGAATGCTTAGCTTCTGAATTGCTCTTGTAGCCATTGTATTTATATTAGCAATTTTTGAGAAGATTTGTAGGTCAAGTTGATGATAAGTATGTAAGTTTGCTGGCTGAGCTGGAAGGTTCATTTTCAGACATTTTGTCACCATACTAGGTAACATCATCAGTGAGAGTCTCTGGTGAAGCACTGGTGGTATGGCCCGTCTCTCTATTTATAGTCTTAGTTTCTTAAGGTGGGTGATGTTATTTCTGGGTTTTTTTTCAAGGGAAGGTAGATAGGGTCTAAATTGATGTGTTGATTGATGGAGTTCTGGTTAGAATGCCATGCCTCTAGGATTCCTCGTACGTGCCTTTGTTTCACTTGTCCTCGGAAATGCGTGTTGTCCCAGTCAAAATGGTGTCCTTCTTTGTCTGTATGTATGGAAACTAATGATAGTGGGCCATGTCTTTTGGTGGCCAGTTGGTGTTCATGTATCCTGGTGGCAAGTTTCCTGCTAGTTGGTCCGATTAGTGTTTTTTACAGTTCTTGCATGGTATCTTGTCAACGATGTTCGTTTTGCTGGTAGTATCTAATGGATCCTTAAGTGCGTTGGTAGGTTTTTGGGCTACCATGATGCCAAAAAAATGAAAAAAACCCAGAAATGACATCACCCACCTTAAGAAACCAAGACCTATAAATACAGAGGCGGGACATATCACCAGCATTTCACCAGAGACTCTGATTGATGAGATTACCTAGTATGGTGATGAAATGTCTGAAAACAAACCTTTGAGCTCAGCGAGTTAATTTACATACTGTATTTGTATGGTGAAACCATTTCAGTTTCTAGTCAATGGTAAACCCCAGGAATTTGACTGTGTGGTATTCAGCAATGGTAATGTAAATGAATGTCAAAAGCTCTTGGTTAGATTCTCTTTTTATTGGAGATGGTCATTGCCTGGAACTTGTGTGGCGTGAATGTTACTTGCCATTTGTCAGCCCAAGCTGGATATTGTCCAGGTCTTTTTGTATTTGAATATGGACTGCTGCATATCTGAGGAGTCATGAATGATACTGAACATTTGAGTCATCAGCAAATACCCCACTTCTGACTTAATGATGGAGGGAAGGTCATTAACAAAGCAGCTGAAGATGGTTGGGCCTAGGACACTACCCTGAGGAACTCCTGCAGAGATATCCCGGAGCTGAGATGACTGACTTCCAACAACCACAACCATCTTCCTATGTGCCAGGTATGGTACTGGAACAGTTTGGCTACAGGAGTGACACAATCTGGAGCACAGCGTCTTCAGTACTACTGCCAGAATGTTGTCAGGAGCTAAAGCCTTTGCATGATTCAGTGGCTTTAACCATTCCTTGATATCGCTTGGAGTGACTCAAATTGGTTGAAGACTGGCATCTGCGATGCTGGGGACCATTGGAGGAGGCTGAGATAGATCATCCACTCAGCACTTCTGGCTGAAGATTGCTGTGAATGCTTCAGCCTTGCCTGTTTCAGTGATGTCTTCAGCTTGTCGAACATTGAAGATGGGGATATTTGTGATCCTTCCCATTCTGTGAATAGTTTAGTTGTCCTCCAATATTCACGTGACAGAACTGCAACTCTCAGATCTGATCCATTCGTTGTGTGATCACTTAGCCCTGTCTATTGGTAACTGCTGATGCTGACTGGTATGCAAGCAGTCCACTTTGGCAGCTTTACCAGGTTGGTACTTGTTGCTTCAGTCAGGCCCACCTGCATTCTTGATCCCCTGGCTTAATAGTAGAGATGGAACAGGGGATGTGCCAAGCCGTTAGGGTGCAGACTGTGTTTGAATACATTTCTGCTGCTGCTGTTGGCTCCCGCATCTGATTTAAGGCCAGTCTTGAGTTGCTAGATCTGTTTGAAATGTATCCCATTTAGCGAGGTGCCACACAGCACACTGGAGGGCATCCTCCACGGGAAGATGGGACTTTGCTTCTGCAAGGACAATGCAGTAGTCACTCTTTTCAAAACTGTTGTGGGCAGATACACTGGGGAGTGAGGCAGATTGGAGAGGGTGAGGCCAAGCATGTTTATCTAGCCTGTTGTTCCCCATACCACCTACTACAGACCCAGGCAAGTATGTGGGTTGACCTGGTCACAAGGGTATGGTAAGTGAGGGAATGGATGGATATTTACAAACACCTTGTGAGTTTTGTCAGCCAGTGGATCTGGTGGAAAAATGTTGTTTGCTAAGATAGGAAAGCAGGAGAGGGGTGTTGAGCAGGTGTGGTGCATATTGTCACATTCATTTTGTGTGTGATGTGAATGTGACATGAAGTGTGTGTGTGCTGCATGTTGCCAGTGATGAAAGTTTCCAGATAATGCTTTGTTGCATTGTATGATAGGATATGTGCTGAATCCATGAGGCAATAACACTCCATGTAGATTAGTTGGCAGCTGTGGAATAGCTGTTAAGACAAGTGTTCACTTACGACCCACAGCTTCTCTGCTTTATTAAACTGGTTCACTTAAAATATACTTGAATTCATGGACAAGATGTTTCAGTTTGAAAAACTGCTATTACCAAAGTGCCACCCACTCACTGACAATACTAGTTACTTATTAAATCTTAGGCTCTTTAGCTCACTAATGCATCACCTAATGTGTTGTTTGAAGTGTTTAATTCATGACTAAATCGTCTTTTTCCTCATGTGGGGAGTCCAAAACTAAAGAGCGTAGGTTTAAGTTGAGAGGGGAAAGATTTAGAAGGGACTTGAGGAGTAACCTGCTCACACAGAGGAAGTGGTGGAGGCTGTTGCAATGACAAAATTTTAAAGGCATGTGGCTGGAAGGGTCTACAGGGATATGGACTAAATGCTGGCAAATGGGACTGGGTCAGATTGGCATATTTATTCGGTCCAGGTGAGCTGGACCTAAGAGTCTGTTTCCATGCTGTATAACTCTATGACTTTATAATTCAACAAGAACATTTTTTTAAAAACTCTGGTCAATGAACTTTTTAAATTGTAGTCCCTATTGACATGTGGTAAATGTATTCTGGATTAGTGGTGCTGGAAGAGCACAGCAGTTCAGGCAGCATCCGAGGAGCACTGAAGGGATTTTGCGCGAAACATCGATTTTACTGCTCCTCGGATGCTGCCTGAACTGCTGTGCTCTTCCAGCACCACTAATCCAGAATCTGGTTTCCAGCATCTGCAGTCATTGTTTTTACCTATGTGGTAAATGTAGCAATCAGTTTCTGTCCAGCAAGATCCCACTGTAGCAGTGTTATGATGAGAGATAATCAGTTTTTGCGCTGTTGATTGAGAGAGACACAGTTGCTAGGGAACTGGGATATTCCCCTGCCCTTCTCCCACCTGCTTGCCACACCCACCATCACCTACTTTGAAATGGTGCGTCTCTTCCTTCGACCAGAGAGAGATAGGAAAGTTTGATGTAACATCATAGATGAAAGACTGCACTTAAAGCAATGCAGCACTCCTTGGGTGCCTCACCAGATTGTCGAGACAAATAAACTGCAGCTGCTGGATTCCAGGGTAGACAAGCAAGAGGCAGGAAGGACACAGCAAGCCAAGCAGCACCAGGAGGTGGAGGAGTCAATCCTGAAGAAGGGTTACACTGAAATGTTGACTCCTCTACCTCCTGATGCTGCCTGGCTTGCTGTGTCCTTCCATCCTCCTGCTTGTCTCACTGGATTGTCAGCCAGGATTTTGTATTCAATTCACATGGACCTTGGACAAAGACAGGAAAACAAGAGAGATAAGACGTAAGGTCTTTGCTAGGAAATCAAATAGGGCAATAGCTCTAAAACAATGTTTTGCACATTGCGAGAGGGTCTGTGAGGATTTGCAAGATTTTGCAAAAAAGGCCATCAAACCTTGCATCACTTGAACAGATATAATGCAATAGCTTGGCTTCTCAATGCAGTTGACCTTGATTGTACCTCAAAAGCAGACAAGTCAAAAATACAGCATTAAAAGATCGATCATTGATTAAGTTTTAATATCTATTGTGATGAAAATTTCACAAACTGACATAATTAATATGCAATCATTTGCATGAGCAGTTCTGCAAAAACATTCAACCCTAAGTGCAACACCTGGGCAGTGAAGGGAAAGTCGATAAAGATTAATCCAAGAACAAAAGTCTAAGGGTGGAAATCAATTTATGTTTGTAGCCATATGTTACAGAAGGGGCTGGTTCAGCCTCAATGGAGAGGGGCAGTGGAGGAAGATATATGAGAAACCTAAGGGAAATGATTTACTCTTCCTTTGCATTGAAGGTTTTGAAAAATGGAGAATTCAGTCCAACTTAACTCTAACAATGCTGCCCTGACACATGGAAGTTGCAGTAGCCGATTTCTCAGGAAGATAGGGGGATTGAAACCCAACAACTTCTGGCAGGAAGCAAAGCGTATTTCCAGACTGGCTGGCCCGCTGGTGAGTTTACACCCACCTAATGACCTCAGATTTTTATGGTCAGGGAGTTGTTGGAGCATTATAGACTGGATTGTGCATTGGATCCGTGCAGGACCCCAGACACAGCAGACTCTGAGAGAGTTGCTTGGGCCACTGAAGATTCCAATGAGCTATTGCCATTCATCTGAAACCATCCAAAAGAGTCCACCCAAATCCACCTATCCAAATTCACCCACATCCACCTACCCAAATCCACTCACATCCACCTATCCAAATCCACTCACATCCACCTATCCAAATTCACCCACATCCACCTACCCAAATCCACTCACATCCACCTACCCAAATCCACTCACATCCACCTACCCAAATCCACTCACATCCACCTACCCAAATCCACTCACATCCACCTACCCAACTCCACCCACATCCACCTATCCAACTCCACCCACATCCACCTATCCAAATCCACCCACATCCACCTATCCAACTCCACCCACATCCACCTATCCAAATCCACCCACATCCACCTACCCAAATCCACCCACATCCACCTATCCAAATCCACCCACATCCACCTACCCAAATCCACCCACATCCATCTACCTAAATCCACCCACATCCACCTACCCAAATCCAGTCACATCCACCTACCCAAATCCACTCACATCCACCTACCCAGATCCACCCACATCCATCTACCCAAATCCACCCACATCCACCTATCCAAATCCACCCACATCCACCTACCCAACTCCACCCACATCTACCTATCCAAATCCACCCACATCCACCTACCCAAATCCAGTCACATCCATCTACCCAGATCCACCCACATCCACCTACCCAAATCTACCCACATCCCCCTATCAAAATCCACCCACATCCACCTACCCACAGTAACCTTGTCTGCTGATGTATTCTACACCTCTCTATCTTAAAAGGGACAATCCACTGCTTAACCTTGTCTGATTACCTCAAAGACCATTATTTTGCATTCATAAATCGTGATGTTTGAACCCTTCATCAATGCATGAGATCCCTCATCATCCTGAAACCCTCGATGAAACACTTCTGTTACTATTATGGAGAAACGTGATTATTGTTTTCAATAAGAAATTTGATCTGTTGAACTAGTTTATAAGTAATTTTCAATGTTTACGACCATGATAAACATTCATTTGCCAGTGTAAACTATTTCTCATTCATTTTTCTTTGACAGTTTTTGTCACAGCTGATGATTCTCCTAATAAATATTGTCAGCTCTGTGTTCTGTGGACATTTAGGTAAAGTTGAATTGGGCGCTGTCAGTCTTGCCATAGCGGTAAGTTTTGTGTTGAGAATGTGCACATTTATTGATCCTAGTGTCTCCTGAATAAAATAGTGATGAAGTTGCATTGCTTCCTATGAGTGTCAAGCTCAGTGCTGTTACCAGCTGATGAGTTGCTCCTTGTGCAGACGTCTGGTCTTTACCTGCTGCTCTCAATGAAAGGGCAACTGGAGCCCAGCAGCTGCTTCAGTAGCCCCCCCCCCAGGCTAAAGACCAGGAACATCAGCTTGGCATTCCAGCTCATCACCATTCTCCATGAGCCATTCTGGAAGTCCCATGGGTGTGGGGGACATTGGGTGAGGGTGAGATTGTGCTCCGTCTTAATGCCCTCCATGGGAGATCACCCTCTGGCAGTCACTTGGCCGACACAGGAGGATGGGTCACTTGTAAATTGTGCAGATTATCAGGGTCTGCTGAGCACCGTGGAGTTATATCAACATTACATTTGCCTAACATCTTTAACATAATGTAACTTCCCAAATATTAAACATATTATTTACGTCTAGCTTTGTGAAGCTTGAATGCCACCCAACTTAGCTGAGGCCCTATTGATATACACAGAAGATGTACTTTACATTTGACTATTATGACCAACTGTGCAATATCTGAGCATATTTCGGTAGATCCCACCAGCTTTGGCACTGTGACTAAACCTGTGCGCCAGCTTTTTGGTTCTGTCACACGTGAAAGATCCTTTATATCAACAGAGTCCATTTCCTTCTTTACCTTTAGCAGGAGTGGATGAGGAAATGCTCTGGTTTTAACCAGACACTCCGGCTATATTTCAAGACCTGGAATGACGTAGTCTTCTCTCTCCAGCTTTTTTAACCTGTGAACGAGTTGTTGAAGTTTTGCTCAGATGATCACCTCAGCTTTCTAGTTACTGTAGTCTGCAAGGATTGTTGTGTTCAGTTGTCTCTGTGACCTTGAGTTCTGTATCTCCTGGCCCATTTGGTCTTTTGCATAATGATGGAATGGAATGACATGTGAATGGCTGTTACCCAACTGCACACATCCAGCCTGCAAAACACACCTGCAAAATGTGCCACCTACTGTGCAATATTAGATCTAATGCTGCAATTGGATATCGTTGCTGGATAACCCCAAGTGTGTCAAGAAGTAGTCCGACAATCGATTTAGGATTGTCTGTTAGACTTACAATGTGTCACATCTACATGTATTGAAAGTTGCATATAGTAACACATGGGATCATGTTCTTTACACACAGAAAGAACTGATACACACACTGTGACTATTTTAATACAACCAAAAAAGTGACAGCTGTTTATTAGTCCATTTCTCAGGGAAATGGTCAGAGTTTAGGATTGAAACAATCCATTAGTATCATTAACTGAGCATTGTCCATGGAGGTGGACTTGTGAACCAATCAGCATTAGCAGCACAGTATAAATGTTGATTCTCCCCGAAACTGATGTTCTTGCAAATTGTCCTGATGAGACCAAAATGGCAAGCTTCACCAAGATGTACCTTTTCTCAGCAACACTCAAATTCTTGGTCTTGTTGTGATAGTGCAGAATATTTATGGAGTCTGCTGAGGTAAGGCACACACTGAATTAGTTAAGGAACACCTTACAGTGGGTTCATCTTGCTAGCAGGCTTTTCAAAAGACAGCAAGATCATGTGACATTGCAACACTTCCTGTGATGACATACAGTTTTATTAGCATATTACAAAGTTAGAATTAACTCCTCAGATCACAGGATGATATTTCTAAAGGCTTCCTCTTTGTTATTTCTTTTGGACAGGTAATAACTGTATCAGGTATCTCCATAGGTATGGGCCTGTCGACAGCATGTGACACTCTTATATCTCAGGTGGGTGCAGAAAACTGCAGTCTGTAAAAGGAACAGTTGATATTGTTCCATCAAAGGAATAAATCTTTCATCAAGCTACATTGGAAAACACAGGACATTGTGTGAATATGAGCCAGGCAGAAATGCCAGATCCAATTCCTGAATTAGCTGTTCTCAGCTAGCACCAGGCGGCTATAATTTGACTTAGGAGTTGAGGATAAGAACTGGGATTTAGTGATTGTGAAGAGACATGAATTTCACTTGGGAGGAAACATAGAATAAATTTCACTGAAATAACACTGGGAGAAACATTAACCTGCGTTCTGAAAAGTTCAGAGGAATAGATGTGGCAAACACTATCACATTATTTAACTAAACTGTGAACTCAAAATTAAAGGTATTGAAATCAACAAGACTTGTTTTAAGCCTCGCTCTCCCACCCTGCATTGGAGTGAGTATCCAGAATAGATTCTCATTTAAGTTGTTCATAGTTTGTGGGTTGATAGCTTTGGAATAGAGTCTGATGTGTCGATTGATGATTGAATATCAAAGTACCTATCACGATAAGTAAAATCTCTGATCAGTGTGATCGTGGGTAAGAATTAACTAGTTCATATGCACTTGTGATTTGAACATGTCCAATGCTAAGCATAAATGGTATCCCATCATGATGCATTTATTATGAGAGAGAAATATTCTGTTTTTTTAAGTTGTGGCAATAATATCTTATAGAGAGACAATGGAATAGAATGCACTGGTCAATATTGATCCAAATCATTTAAACATTTTGTCCTGATTTCCAGACGTATGGCAGTAAGAACCTGAAACGAATTGGAGTGATTCTCCAAAGAGGGATTCTCATTCTCCTGATCGCCTGCTTCCCCTGCTGGGCTCTCTTCATCAACATTGAGCACATTTTATTGGCTTTCAAACAGTCTCCTGCAGTAGCCAAGTGAGAACCTTGTCCATTTCCTTTTGCCATTTTATTCCAGTGCACTGGGTCGTCACACTGAAAGGGATCTCCACTCCTTAATGTATCAATGAGACAGTGAAATTAATGTTGATTTCCTGCATGTATGAATGTTATACCAGACCAGAAATTAATAGAAACATCAGAGTTGCCTGGGGCGAGCAACTCTACGATACAGTGTATTTTTTATATTACGTTCCCATATAAGTTTGATAGACTTTGTTATGTGTCAGGTCTTAAACACCAGCCTTCATTGAGTCAGAGAGATCTACAGGACAGAAAAAGGCCCCTTTGCCCATTGTGTCTGCGCCAGTGGAAAACAGCCACCTAATATCTGCATGGTGTGGTATGTTTGTATATCACTGTATTTTATATCATTGCAACTGCAGTTTGGGTTTAATCTTTGTATTCAGGTAATGATGTTCTCTGCCATTAAGAGCATTGTATTTTTTTCTTGCAGATTAACACAACTCTATGTGAAGATATTTATTCCTGCTCTTCCTGTAAGTAAATTATTATAGGTAGCATTGATGCATCCAAACAGGTTGTTAGACAGCTGAAGTCATTCATTAGCTGAAATGTAGACAGACCAAAAGGATTCAGTCTGCAAAATTTGCATTGGATCCATCTGTGTGTGACCTTATAAATCCAACAAAACACTCTGATCAAGTAATGCATTTGAAGTGTGCTTTAGTTTTTAATGTAGGTAACAGAGCAGGCAATTTATAAGCAGTGGAATTCGACAAAGGCTATTGAGAAAAATTGCTACTTTACCTTTCTTTCAATTGTTCTGATTTTGTCCTTTAATGCGGTGTGCACACAGCAGTTACAATAATTCCGAGTTAGCCCCGAGAAGGTGGTGGTGAGCCACGTTTTTGAACCACTACAGTTCATGTGGTGCAAGGACATTCAGCCTATTGCTGTGATGTTGATTCCCAGCATTTTGACCCCATGAGGGTGAGATCTTGGTAAAATCTTGGTGAGATCTTGAGATCTTGCAGGTGACACCGTGGCTCATTGGTTAGCACTGCCCGGGACCCAGGTTCAGTTCCAGCCTAGGGTAACTGTGTGAAATTTGCACATTCTTCTCATGTCTGCGCAGGTTTCCTCTGGGTGCTCCGGTTTCCTCCCAGAGTCCAAAGATTTGCAGGTTAGGTGAATTGGCCAGGCTAACATTGCCCATAGTGTTGAGGGATGTGTAGGTGCATTAGTCAGGGGTAAATGTAGAGTAGTAGGGGAATGGATCTGGGTGGGTTACTCTTCAGAGAGTCAGTATGGACTTGTCGGGCCGAATGACCTGTTTCCACACTGTAGGGATTCCACGAAGGATAACTTGGAAGGAATGGTGACTCTCCCTTGTGTCTGTCGGCCTTATCCTTCTAGATGCAGGTTTAGAAGGTGCTAAGGAAGCACCTTGGTGATTTTCTGCTGTGGTACACATTGCTGCCACGATGCACTGTGGTGGTGGAAGACAACATTAAAACTGGTGGAAGAGGCACTGAACAGGTTTCTCCTGGATAGTGCCAAGTTTCTTGGGTATTGGAGCAGCACTCTTCCAGTTTTCCATCACATTTTTTACTTGTGGAAAGAGGACAGGCTTTGGAGAGTGAGGGGTTGAGAAACCTGAACAGAATTCCTAGCCTCGAACCTGCTTTTGTAGATGTTGTTCAGGACAGTCAAAGCTTGGGTCGTACAGCATCTGAGTAAATTGTGTCTAGTTATGTTGGACAGAACTAAACAGCAGCTGTGGTTCAAACATTTTAAGGGCTATATATGAATGCAATTCCTTCTTCTATTTCAGGAGTGATTGCTTCCCTAATTATTTTCAATATTTTCTCTTAGGCAGCATTTCTTTATGACTTAGAGGTTCGATACCTTCAGAACCAGGTAAAGTCACTGAATGTTGGAGTGTATGAGATTCAATTTTTACATTGTGATATAGTTGGGCGTTGTCAATTGCATGTTCCTTATTTTAATGGTCAGCGGCAATTGGGTGTTAGAGTCGAGGGTGTATTGCTGGAAAAGCACAGCAGGTCAGGCAGCATCTGAAGAGCAGGAGAATGGACATTTCGGGCAAAAGCCCTTCATTACGTCAATTTTCCTTCTCCGCAGATGCTGCCTGACCTGCTGTGCTTTTCCAGCACCACACTCTTGACTCCAACCTCCAGCACCTGCAGTCCTCACGTTCGCCCTGCAGTTGGGTTTTACTAAATATTGCAGGGATTAATTTGTGAAATGTGGAGAGCAAACCCGAAATTACATTTGATGATCCAATTGCAAAAGTGGACAAATCATCCACACCTCCAATCAGGAAAGTTCCAGCAGTGAACCTGATCCAAGTGAGGAGAAAGGAGTCTCCAAACATGGGCATTGTGAGAGTGGTTACACCTTATCTTCCCTCTACCTCAGCACTGTGCTTGATTGACGGACAATGCCAGGAATGACTCTATTGCTTTGTTCCCACCCCAGGGGATCATCATGCCTCAGGTGTTTGCTGGTTTTATCGCCAACATCTTCAATGCTGTCATCAATTACCTCTTGCTCTACGTGCTGACGCTGGGAGTGCCGTAAGTAGTCCACTACATTTAAACATTCTCAATGTATAATTTGGTACTAGTTCTGAGAAATGAACAGTAACCTAGGATTTCTGCAAAGCCACATTTAATTTGCAGACTTTTGTTTTCCAGGGGCTCGGCTGCTGCCAATGTTGCTTCTCAGTACTGTCAGCTTCTCCTCCTGTTCGGGTACATTCGATGGAAGAAGTTGCATGTTCAGAGCTGGGGAGGTAGGTTTCAGGGAGGGTCACTTACACTTTGGGTCGTGGTGCGAAACGGATGATGTCTAATTGGACAAAGAACCCAGAGGGAACCCCTGCTCCAGGATGAAAGAGAAGGTGATCTGGATGATCGGATGCTTTTCAGACTGTCCTCACTTTTGATACATTCTCTGTAATCACTTGGTTGTTTTGTTTTTTCTGCAGGTTGGTCCACTGAATGCCTGCAGGAGTGGGGGAGCTTTATACGCCTGGCGATTCCCAGCATGTTCATGCTCTGTATTGAATGGTGGGCATTTCATATTGGAACATTCCTCGTAGGTAAATAAACTAGCACACTGCTATGAAAAACACACCTTCTAGTGATGCTATGTCAGTGACATGCTGAAAGGAGCTGGTCATCAAAATATACGGCAAATGAGTGCGACAAAGATAGGTCACTCTTCTTATGGCAATGGAGTTTACATTGCCATAAGACACATGTACAATATGGCAGTGGGGTGAGCTTTATCTTGATAGGAATTGATTTGGAGGTGCTGGTGTTGGCCTGGGGTAGACAACATTAAAAAGCACACAACACCAGGTTATAGCAGCGCCTCAAAAGCTAGTGCTTCCAAATAAACCTGTTGGTCTATAACCTGGTGTTGTGTGATTTTTTAACTTCGATAGGAATTATAAACCGGGCATGAGTCAGTCCACACAATTGTCTTTTCTCATAGAGTCATACAGCATGGAAACAGACCCTTCGGGCCAACCAGTTCATGCTGTTATGAAATTGTGGGTGTACTGTATCTTTAAGAGAGTTGCAAGGACTTAGCAAGTACACAGAGTACTGGAAAATTTAAAATGTAACATTTGGTCGAACAGCTAGCAGTAGCTGGGTTGCTATGAGACAAAAATAAATTCAAATTCGACCAATCAATTTAAATTATGCCCCAAGATACCAAACTCCAATCAAGTTTGAAGTTAGTATTTTGATCATATTAAAACCAATAAAATGATCCGATGTTTTGGGGTATAAACATAAGACATTTTGAGCTTTTAGCCAGAATGGGAGAACTGCCAAGCCACCCAGCAGTACAGACTGCCAGTGGAATAGTCCAAAGATGTGTATGTCAGGTGAACCAATCATTCTAAATTGCCCATAGTGTTAGGTGCATTAGTCAGAGGGAAATTGGTTACCCTTTGGAGGGTCGGTGTGGACTTGTTGGGCCGAAGGGCCTGTTTCCACACTGAAGGAAATCTAATCTTTCAGAATAACTCTCCGAGAGGTATCTGTCTGAGTTTGTGCAGCAGAACATTGAGGCCAACCCTGGAGAGAGAATCTACAGAGGAACATCTACAGAGGAACATCTACAGAGGATACTCAGCAAAGCTGACTGGTTTTGAAACATGATTTTTCTTTTTGTAAATCGTAATCAGGCTTTTTTATTGGACTAGAATTGTAGTGTGGGGAGGTAAAAGGTTTAAGAGAAAGGAGTTATAAATAGTTGTTAGTTAATATTCTCTTTTAGACTTAAAGAATAAAGTTCTTAAATTTTTACTTTAAATAGTGACTTTTAGGGATAGTTCTGTGCCTCTCGAATTTTAACAGATTATAGTACGGAGTGAATCGTTTCTGTGTGGCTGGCATAAATTAGCAGAGGGTTTTACCCCATGTCGTAACAATACTGGGCATCATCCCAACTAAACTAGTCCCACCTGCCTGCTCCTGGCTCACATCCCTCCAAACCTTTCCTGCTCATGTACTTATCTCAGTTTGTAAGAAAATTGTGTTTCATGTCTTTTCTAAATTTCTATCCTCTCAACCTTAAACATGTGCCCTCCATTCTTGAAATCCACCACCCTAGGAAAAGACACCAACCATTAACACTATCTATACTCCCCCATAAATTTATCAACCTCTATAAGGTCACCTTTCAACCTTCTATGCTGCACTGGAAAAATGTCCCAGCCTATCCAGCCTTCCTGTATAACTCAAATCTTCCATACCCAGCAACATCCTGGTAAGTATCTTTTGAGCCCTCTCCAGCTTAATAGTATCCTTCCCTATAACAGGATGGCTGGAACTGGACACAGTGCTCAGAAGAGGCCTCACCAATGATCTGCATAATCTCAACATTACATCCTGACTCCTATACTCAAAGGGCTAAGCAATGAAGGCAAGCATGCTAAATGCATTTTTAACCACCTCAGGGGATGTAAAGTGTGCTACTGGATCATTCTCACACTTTCCGTGAAATCACAAGATAAATTCTGTCTCTGCTGCAGTTGAATCACAATTCTCCGTATGTAGCGCTGTACAAAGTGATAGATCACAGCAAAACAATATCAAAGGACCTCTACATCAGTTAAGAGGAAATAACCAGGGAGACTGAGACTGAACTGCAGCTATGA
The DNA here is from genome assembly GCF_037043375.1 of Chiloscyllium plagiosum. NCBI lineage: Eukaryota > Metazoa > Chordata > Chondrichthyes > Orectolobiformes > Hemiscylliidae > Chiloscyllium > Chiloscyllium plagiosum. The sequence goes on along the minus strand of NW_028270169.1, from coordinate 12,675,564 downwards.
ACTCACACAATGTCTCTTTTGTAGAATCTAAGTTAGTCATAGATACAGGAATGATCAAAGGTACAAACAAATCGATATGGAGTTTAATGCCACTGAACTCATTAGTAAAACATGTTGTGAATCATATAGAGTTTTACAATATATTAAGAAGCCTTTCTGCCCATCTTGTTCACGCTGGTCAGAAAGCACCATTTCCTAGCACTTGGCCTCTAGCCTTGTTTGTTATAGCATTTCAAGCGGTCACCGAAATACTTCTTCAATGTTGACAGGTTCCCACTTGTACCTGCCTTACAGGCAGTGAGTTCCAAATGCCTCCATCCTCTAGTTTTCTCTCAAATCACCCCTAAACCTTTTCATCTGTTCCCCTCGTGGACCCCTCTACAAAGGAGAAAATAATTCTTCCCCTCGCTCCTATCTATGCCCCTCATGATTTTGTACTCCTCATTCGGATCCCCTCTCTGACTTTGTTTTAAAAAAGACTGTCCCAGCCCATCTTGTCTTCCTTCGGAGCTGAATCACTCCAGCCCAGGTAATATCCTGTTCAAACTCCTCTGCACACTCTCCAGTGAAATCACATCCTTCCTAGAATAAACTGCATACTCAGTCCTCCAGCTGTGGCCTAACTAACATTAAATACAACTCATTCATAATCTCCCTGCTCTGGATTGAATACCTTGACAAGTGAAGGGAAATATCTCAATTGACCTCTTAACCACCTTAAAAATGTGTTGCTGGAAAAGTGCAGCAGGTCAGGCAGCATCAAAGGAACAGGAGAATCGACGTTTCGGGCATAAGCCCTTCTTCAGGAAATTCCTGAAGAAGGGCTTATGCTCGAAACATCGATTCTCCTGCTCCTTTGATGCTGCCTGACCTGCTGTGCTTTTCCAGCAACACATTTTCAGCTCTGATCTCCAGCATCTGCAGCCCTCACTTTCTCCTCTTATCCACCTTGTCCACCTGTCCTGTCACCTTCAAAGACCCAGTGGATATACACACCAAGGTCCATCTGATCGTCTGAAATTTCTTGTGCCCTACCATTCATTGCATATTTTATTGCCTTGTGAGCCTTCCCATAATATATTCAGAATCAGAAACAAAGTAACATCAAAACTAGGAGCAGAAGTAGACCATTTGACCCTTTTAGTATGGCCAATTCACCCTAACCTGCACGTCTTTGGACTGTGGGAGGAAACCGGAGCACCCGGAGGAAAGCCACGCAGACACGGGGCGAATGTGCAAACTCCACACAGATCCTATTGAGGTGGAGCATCAGCCATGATCTTATTGAATAACGGAGAAGGCCAAATGGTCTACTCCGGTTCCTATTTCTTATGTTCTCCCCATTCATAATGATCATGGCTAATGTTCTATCTCAATGTCAAATTCCTCCTTTCTCCTTAAACCCCTTGATGCCTTTAAAATCTAAAATGTACCCATCTCAAATCAAGTTGCATTTGTACTGTTTTGCCTCTAAGCAGTTGCCTATATTTTCCTGTAGTCTATGGGTTTCCTCCTCCCTATTTACCGCATCACCAATTTCATGTTGTCTGTGAATGTTTTGATCATACCTCCTACAGTCATGTCTAGATCATTAATGCACACCACTAACCGCAAGTTGACCTTGTCAATTGTCTCACTGGAGTCTGTTTAGACTATATCAACTGCACTACCCTCATCTACCTACCCCTAACAACCTCAAAAACCTCTGTCAGAATTATTAGATGTGATGTCCCCCTGACAAACACATGCTGGTTAGTCCTGATTAATCGTCACCTCTCCAAGTGAAGATGAATTCTCTGCCTCAGACTTCTTTCCAATAGTTTCCCTCCCACTAATGTTAGACTCACTGGTCTGTAATTTCCTATTTTATCCCTCGCAACCTTCTTGAATAATTAGCTGCCCTCCAGTCTGCTGGTACCCCTCTTGTGGCCAGAGAGGATTTGTAAATGAAAATCATAGCCCCAGCAATCACCTTCCTTACCTCCAAATTTAACCAATTTTAAGTCTGCTAATAGTTCCTTGCTCTCTCCCAATTGTAATTTGTTTGAGTATACCTTCCTGATTTCTAAACCTACATCATCCTTTTCTGTGGTGAATACAGATGCAACATACTCATTTAAAACCTCACCACGTCCTCCACACGCCACATACAGACTGCCACTTTAGTCTATAATAGTGTCTACGCTTTCCCTAATAATCTTCTTGCCTTAATATACTTGCAAAGCACTTTTGGATTTTACTTGTTTTCTTATCCCTTCATTCAACCTCTTTATGCAATTTCTTTTATAGGCAGCCCTCTGCACTTTCTATACTACTCAAAGGCTTCCAATGTTTCAAGCCCTCAGAACCTGCCATAAGCACCCCATTATTCCTAATCCTGTACATCCCTCAACATCTATTTGGGAAGACAAGGATTCTATTATGCCATCACTTTCCAGATTGTAAGTCCACACTGAACATTAAAATTTAGTAAGTGATATGATGCAATAACTAGTGTGTCCAATAATTCATGTAACCTCATTGCGAACCGGTTACCCATACCAGTGTGGGTGGCTATTTAACTCCCTTTTGTCAAAATTGACTCATCCTCAATTTCTCCCCACCTTTAGACAATGGGAGACATGATATAGAGAACCTAAAGATGAACTGGTGCTAACATTCCTTATCAATTGATTTTGATTCCTATGTTACTGCACTGCACTGTATTCTAGATTGCGTCTGTCATAAGTCAAATAAATCTTAAATAAACAATCCTTTTCAGAAGATGGTATTAGAGAGTTCAGGTCATTTTTTTATTTAGCTGAGCACCAGGGAGGCGGGTTTGATTCCAGCCTTGGATGACTGTGTAGTCTGCACAATCTCCCCGTGTCTGCGTGGGTTTCCTCCGGGCGCTCCAGTTTCCTCCCACATTCCAAAGATGTACAGATCAGGTGGATTGGCCATGGGAAATTGCCCCATAGTGTCTATGGATGTGCAGGTTAGGATTAGCCATGGGAAATGCAGGGTTACAGGGCTAAGATGGTGGGTATGGGTGGGATAGTCTTCAGAGAGTCGGTGTGAACTCGATGGGCCGAAAAGCCTGTAGGGCTTCCATGATTCTATACACTACCCCTTCCACTCGACTACGTTGACACAGCTTGACTCAATGCCTGACCTAAGAGTAACTCTCCCGAATATCCGGTTACCTTTCCAACATCACCCAACTAACCTTGATCCAACCTGACTAATACCATGAACCTACTACCCACTAACCTCTAACTACTTATCAATTTACACCACCTTGCCATTTATGCACTAAAGAACAGCATTCACCTCATCTACCTCACCCACCTACACCACTCGCCCCCACTTGACTTACCTCACCTTCCTACTCGCCCGACCCACTGTCCCACCAACCCATCTACTTAACTATTCACTCACTTGCCCACTCCCTCTGCCCACTGACATTCAAATTGCACCTTTAAACTTACCATATACTGCAAGACATTGGCCATATCTTAAACCAACTGTGTCCTGCTGTGATGAGTAGATCCACAGCAGCAGTTGCAACTGGAGGATCATTCTACCTTAAAAATAATTTCCTTCAATAAAGATTGATTTCCTTTTTGGATCACTTGACCTCAAACATGTATTATTTATCCTTCTCCACAGGTACTGCCAGCCAGACCTGCTCAATAGTGCCAGCCGTTTCTGTTTTATTTCGCCTCCAGTCTCTGTAATAGTGTGCTTTTCATTTACTTGTTCACAGGGTTACTTAATGAAGTTCAACTTGGAGCCCAGACCATCATATTTCAGATTATTACTGTACCATACAGGGTAAGGCTAAAGATTCAATAAAAGTACAGTATTTACATAAATACATGTCTCAGCAAAGAATAAAAGTTCTAAGAAAACAAAAACACAAACAGCTTAACTGTTAGGATTTTAGCATCAAATGAAAATTAAGATTCCCCTCTTCCTACTGCAGTTAAACTGAGGTGTTCAGACTGAATGCAATATTTCAGTCGTAACCTAACTGGTATTGTTTAGAAATTTAACATTAATCCCTAGCTTTTGTGTAAAACTCACAAGCTCATTTTAAAGCTTTTTATCACACACTGATTTTTCTTTTTTCTCCGAAATATTCAATGGCCATCTTTTGCAGCACTAAACTGCATTTGCCACAGCTCTGCCCAGACTCCCGTGCCATTCTCTGTCTCCTTCCTCAGTTTGCCATGTCTCTTAACCTGGGTATCCTCAGTGAGTGCCAATGTTATTTGATGAAACTTCAAACCTCTGCCCTCTCATTTAGATAAATTATAAAAACACAAAGAGCACTGATGTCTTTGACAACCATGGTAACTCCAGCTCTTGGCAACAAGTAAACTGTTTATCTCACATGGAGGACTTTTGCAGCTGTTGCAATCATCGTAAATTTGTTCCGAAGCGGCTTTCAAGTACCTCATTTAGAATCCCCACTGTATGGACGCAGGCCATTCAGCACATCGAGTCCACACTGATCCTCCGAAGAGCATCCCACCCTGCATTTCCCATGGCTAATCCATCTAGCCTGCATCACTGGACACTGTGGGCAATTTTGCATGGCCAGTCCCCCCAACCCATGCATCTTTGGACTGTGGGAGGACACAGGGAGAACATACAAACTCCACACAGACAGTCAGTCTGAGGCTAAAATTGAACCCGGGTCTCCAGCACTGTGAGGCAGTAGTTCTAACCACTGAGACACCACGTCACCCAGTCATTGCCCAGCAATTGCGACACACTACTACAGCACTTCAATCCTGGTATAGTATCACGAGTTGGTCCACTGGAGTGTAGCCAGACAAAATTTATGAAGGATATACCAGGATAGTTGACCAAAAAAGCTTGTTTACAGAGAGGAGCATTAAGGAGGACTTAAAAGGATAGAGAGGTCATAGGATTGAAATTAATGAGTTTCAGACACCTATGTAGCTATGCTGGAGGACTGAACATCAGGGTGTGAGCAAAGGAATCAGAGGAGTGCAGGGGTTTTGGAGGGTTTAATTTAGATGAGGTTGCAGAGACAAGAGGAGTTAAGGCCTAGGAGTGATGAGTATCATAAGGCAATTTGAAGACGCGAGTCACAAGAAAGAATAGAATAACAACCAACACGGATCCTACACACAATTGACATCCATGCTTGGGACACTCTGTTAACAGTCAGAATTTAAAAACAGAAACTTAAGATCTTTTTACTCCTTCCAGAAGCCCTGAGGATGATGGGGGGAGCTGGGGTTGGGGGCTGGTGGTTAATGAGGTTAGTTGTAAAATCAACCACTTGGCAAACTGAATTCACTGTAACTCAGCACCAATACAGCATGAAACCTCTAACCTTACGGATATGTTTGCAGATATGTCAATCTGTTGCATAATATAATGAAGGGGTAAATGGTCATGTTACGTTGGCTCCACCCATTCTGTTAATCCTACACACAGTCTGATGTTAGAGGAAAGGGGTTCTACTCTAACTTTCAACAGGAGCAGATACCAACTCTCCAACGCCCCCTTATTTATGCCTGACCAGATATAATTGTACTTATTGCTACCATGCAGTAAATCTTCTCATTAACTCAGAACAGTGTCTCTTCTATAGATAATCTTATGGTGGTGTATCCTCTCATCACTAGATAGACAAAGCAAAGATAAAGGATGATTTCTTTAAACAGCCCTTATCCAGTATCACAAAGTGGTACAGGTATTAAATGGCACAAGACACCAGCAGTGGAAAAGTATCTCACCAACACTGAAATATTGCTAGAACAGTAATTTGCAGTAACAGGTAAAATGGGGAGAAGAAAGTAGAGAATAATGCACACATAACTGTTTATCTTTATTTCTCCTGCAGATTGCTATAGGATACAGTGTGGCTGCAACTTTTCATGTGGGTAATGCGCTGGGTGCCAGAAATCCTCAGCAGGCTGTAAACTTTGCCAAAGTCGCTATATACTGCATTGGTAAGTCCAACTCTTTAGCCTCATTAATCAAAACTGTGATCATTCTCTCAAACATTCACCCCTTTAAAAACTCCTGAGTGGTTTGACTTCTCATTGGGATGCAGTTTCCTGGGTATCAGCATCCTCCATGACCTTCCCAATTGGTAATTCTTTGATTGTGAGACTAGCTATATGCACAAGAATTCCTAGAAGCATGACATTCCAACCGGAACTCTGTCAACAAACACACTGACTTGGATCCCTGAGAAAAAGAACAGAAAATGACATCACCATAAGAATTGATGTCACCACAGGAAATGACATCACCAACCCAAGTAAACCCAAGTATATAAATAGAAAGTGGGCTACATCACCAGTGCTTCATCCGGAGACTCACTGACGATGTTACCTAGTATGGTGACGAAACGTCTGAAAATGAACCTTCCAGCTCAGCGAGCAAACCTAAATCCAGGACTTCAATCTGAGCTACAAATCTTCTCAAACTAGATGGTGATTTTTGATAGGCTGTTTGACTGCAGGAGTTATAATAGCTGACCTTGATTCTGTCCGAGCCTGATGTCTGCACACTAAACACTTCCACTGAGGTTTTGAAATCAATCCTGTTATTTTAGGATTTGTGGATTCCATTAATGTTGTATCTATTGCCTATTCCTAGTGTCCCTGAGAAGGTGTTTTTGGTGGTGGGTACCCTTATTTCAGTTCCTCTGGTGCTGGCCCTTCCACAATGGTGACAGGAATTCTGATCCAGTGTGCATTTTGGGAAAGCAAATACTAGCAGGACTTATGCACATAATGGTAAGGTCCTAGGGAGTGTTCCTGAACAAAGAGACCTTGGAGTGCAGGTTCATAGCTCCTTGAAAGTAGAGTCGCAGGTAGATAGGATAGTAAAGAAGGCAATTAGTATGCTTTCCTTTATTGATCAGAGTTTTGAGTACAGGAGTTGGGAGGTCATGTTGCAGCTGTACAGGACATTGGTTAGGCCACTGTTGGAATATTGCGTGCAATTCTGGTCTCCTTCCTATCGGAAAGATGTTGTGAAACTTGAAAGGGTTCAGAAAAGATTTACAAGGATGTTGCCAGAGTTGGAGAATTTGAGCTTTAGGGAGAGACTGAACAGGCTGGGACTGTTTTCCCTGGAACGTCAAAGGCTGAGGGGTGACCTTATAGAGGTTTATAAAATCATGAGGGGCATGGATAGGGTAGACAGACAAAGTCTTTTCCCTGGGATAGGGAAGTCCAGAACTAGAGGGCATAGGTTTAGGGTGAGAGGGGAAAGATATAAAAGGGACCTAAGGGGCAACTTTTTCACGCAGAGGGTGACACATGTATGGAATGAGCTGCCAGAGGAAGTGGTGGAGGCTGGTACAATTGCAATATTTAAAAGGCATCTGGATGGGTATATGAATAGGAAGGGTTTGGAGGGATATGGGCCAAGTGCTGGCAGGTGGGACTAGATTGGGTTGGGATATCTGGTCGGCTTGGACAAGTTGGACCGAAGGGTCTGTTTCCGTGCTGTACATCTCTATGACTCTATGACCGTGATGATTGATGTTCAAGGTAAGATGGTGTAGGAGATGGATGGCCATTTTCAACATTGTCCCCCAGTCTCTCTCTGTGGCAGCAGGTAAAGCTGACAGCCTGTGAATGTCTATGACATTCTTGCTTTGAGATATTAGATAATAGAGAGGCTCTGGGTGATCAGTCTGCCCATTCTCTGCTCTGTTCTTGTAGCCAAGGGGGTGCCATAGTTATGTTTTCAGGCAACTGTGATTCCCCAGGAATGGTTGGACTATTTGAACTCAGTGGTTAAATGCTCTCTTTGAGATAGTGATTAATCTTTTTAATTCATTTGTGGGACTTGGGTGTCGCAGGCTGGCCAGCGTTGATAGCCCATCTGTATTTGCCCTTGAGAAGATGGTGGTAAACTGTCTTCTTGAATTGCTGCAGCCCACGATGCCGGTAGGAAGAGAATTCCAGGATTTTGACCCAACAACTATGAAGAAACAGTGGTATATTTTCAAGTTAGGGTAGTGAGTGGCTTGGAGGGGAAATTGCAGGGAGTGGTGTTCCCATGTATCTGCTGCCCTTGTCCTTCTAGAAGGAAGTGGTCGTGGGTTTGAAAAGTGCTGTCTAAGGATCTTTGGTAAATTTCTGCGTTGCATCTTGTATTACACACTGCTGCTACTGAGTGCCGATGGTGGATGTTTGTGGATCAAGTGGGCACAGATGGCACAGAGATGGTGCAAATATCATCTGTTATTTACCATCTCAAGACTAGAAATTAGCAAGATCCTCGTTACTCTGCTTTGTTATTGGAGGACATAGAAATGGAACTACAAATTGTAAAAATAATCAGCAAAGAGTTCCTGTTTGGTTAGAGGGAAGGCTGTTGGTGAAGCAAATAAGGATGTCTGGATTACAATCACTGTGTAAGGATCAGGAGGTGAAACTCTGGAAGTTTTTCCCTCCCTCACCTAAGGGTGCTGAGACCAATGTTATAATTTTATAAAAAGCGCAAGAACTGCAGATGCTGGAAATTAGAAACAAAACCAGAGATTGCTGGAAAAGCTCAGCAGGTCGAGCAGTATTTGCGCAGAGAAATCAGAGTTAACGTTTTGAGTCAAGTGACCCTTCCTCAGAAATGTTAACTCTGAGTTTTCTCTGCAGATGCTACCAGACCTGCTGAGCTTTTCCAGCAATTTCTGTTTTTGTTATAATTGTAAACCCCATTTCGTATCACACACCGTACCCCAGAGCCCAGCTGGGATTAGCTCATTCAGAGCAGGCAGGAATGGAAGCTGAACCATTCCTTCTTTTTGCAGCAAGTTCCTGTTAATCTGAGGAAGCGGTGCAAATCCTGCCTGAATTGTCAGTGTGCATTCTTCTCTGATCAGCACATTATGTTCGGAACTTCTGTCCCAATCCCTTTATGAAGTTTGACAGCTTTATGAAGTTTTTTGGAACAGCTGGAGCCCACAAGGGAGCAGGCTATTCTGTACTAGTGCTATGTAATGAACCAGACTTTATAAAAAATCTTAAAGTCAGGGAACACTTAAGAAGCAGCGATCATAATATGGTAGAGTTCAGTCTGCAGTTTGAAAGAGAAAAGGCAAAATCGGATGTAATGGTGTTACAGTTAAATAAAGGTAATTATGAGGGCATGAGAGAGGAACTGACGAAAATAGACTGGAAGCAGAGCCTAGCAGGGAAGACAGTAGATCAAAAATGTCAGGAGTTTGTGGGTATAATTGAGGACACTGTAGAGAGGTTCATCCCCAAGAAAAGAAAGATTATCTGGGGAGGGATTAGATAGCCATGGCTGACAAAGGAAATCAGGAAATCTATGAAAGAAAAAGAGAGAGCCTATAAAGTGGCCAAGAGCACTGGGAAATCAGAAGATTGGGAAGGCTACAAAAACAAACAGAGGATAACAAAGAGAGAAATAAGGAAGGAGTGGATCAAATATGAAGGTAGGCTAGCCAGTAATATTAGAAATGATAGTAAAAGTTTCTTTCAATACATAAGAAACAAACGACAGGCAAGAGTAGACATTGGGCCACTTCAAACTGATGCTGGAAGCCTAGTGATGGGAGATAAGGAAATAGCAGGAGAACTTAATAAGTACTTTGCATCAGTCTTCACAGTTGAAGACATGAGTAATATCCCAACAATTAAAGGGAGTCAGGGGGCTGAGTGGAGTATGGTTGCCATTACGAAAGAGAAAGTGCTAGAAAAGCTAAAAGGTCTTAAAATTGATAAATCTCCTGGCCCCGAAGGGCTACATCCTAGAGTTCTGAGGGAGGTGGCTGAGGAAATAGCGGAGGCGTTGGTTGAGATCTTTCAAAAGTCACTGGAGTCAGAGAAAGTCCCGGATGATTGGAAGATCGCTGTTGTAACCCCCTTGTTCAAAAAAGGATCAAGACAAAAGATGAAAAATTATAGGCCAATTAGCTTAACCTCGGTTGTTGGTAAAATTCTAGGATCCATCATTAAGGATGAGGTTTCTAAATTCTTGGAAGAGCAGGGTCGGATTAGAACAAGTCAACATGGATTTAGTAAGGGGAGGTCGTGCCTGAAAAACCTGTTGGAATTCTTTGAAGAGGTGGCAAGTAGATTAAACCAGGGAAACCCAGTGGATGTGGTCTATCTAGACTTCCGAAAGGCCTTTGATAAGGTGCCACACGGGAGGCTGCTGAGCAAGGTGAGGGCCCATGATGTTCTAGGTGAGCTACTGGTATGGATTGAGGATTGGCTGTCTGACAGAAGGCAGAGAGTTGGGATAAAAGGTTCTTTTTCGGAATGGCAACTGGTGACGAGCGGTGTCCCGCAGGGTTCAGTGTTGGGGCCCCAGCTGTTCACGTTATATATTAATGATCTGGATGAAGGGACTGGGGGCATTCTAGCGAAGTTTGCTGATGATACGAAATTAGGTGGATAGGCAGGTAGTACTGAGGAAGTGGGGAGGCTGCAGAAGGATCTAGACAGTTTGGGAGAGTGGTCCAGGAAATGGCTGATGGAATTCAATGTGAGCAAATGCGAGGTCTTGCACTTTGGAAAAAAGAATACAAGCATGGACTACTTTCTAAACGGTGAGAAAATTCATAAAGCCAAAGTACAGAGGGATCTAGGAGTGCTAGTTGAGGATTCTCTAAAGGTAAACATGCAGGTTGAGTCCGTGATTAAGAAAGCAAATGCAATGTTGTCATTTATCTCAAGAGGGTTGGAATATAAAAGCACCGTTGTGCTACTGAGACTTTATAAAGCTCTGGTCAGGCCCCATTTGGAGTACTGTGTCCAGTTTTAGTCCCCACACCTCGGGAAGGACATACTGGCACTGGAGCGTATCCAGAGGAGATTCACAAGGATGATCCCTGGAATGGTAGGTCTAACATACGAGGAACGGCTGAGGATCCTGGGATTGTATTCATTGGAGTTTAGAAGGTTAAGGGGAGATCTAATAGAAACTTACAAGATAATACATGGCTTGGAAAGGGTGGATGCTAGGAAATTGTTTCCGTTAGGCGAGGAGACTAAGACCCATGGACACAATCTTAGAATTAGAGGGGGTAAATTCAGAACGGAAATGCGGAGACATTTCTTCAGCCAGAGAGTGGTGGGCCTGTGGAATTCATTGCCGCAGAGCGCAGTGGAGGCCGGGACGCTAAATGTCTTCAAGGCAGAGATTGATAAATTCTTGATGTCACAAGGAATTAAGGGCTACGGGGAGAAAGCGGGTAAGTGGAATTGAAATGCCCATCAGCCATGATTGAATGGCGGAGTGGACTCGATGGGTCGAATGGCCTTACTTTCACTCCTATGTCTTATGGTCTTATGGTTTTAAGTTTGAGAAATCGCACCTCAGCATTCATCTTGGCAGTCCACAGACGTCCAATCCCTAACCATCGTGTTCAGCAACTTAGATCATAATCACTGCTTCCATTTTCTCCGTGCTGTCAGTTGACTCTTTCATAGCTTGTCAAGGGTAACCTGTTCTGTCATTATTTGTTCTTATATCACCTATTCTTTTCCCTTGCCCCATGGACACTGTTGGAATATTGCGTGCAATTCTAGTCCCCTCCCTATCGGAAAGATGTTGTGAAACTTGAAAGGGTTCAGAAAAGATTTACAAGGATGTTGTCAGGGTTGGAGGATTTGAGCTACAGGGAGAGGCTGAACAGGCTGGGGCTGTTTTCCCTGGAGCGTCGGAGGCTGAGGGGTGACCTTATCGAGGTTTACAAAATCATGAGGTGCATGGATAGGATAAATAGACAAAGTCTTTTCCCTGGGTCCAGAACTAGAGGGCATAGGTTTAGGGTGAGAGGGGAAAGATATAAAAGAGACCTAAGGGGCAACTTTTTCACACAGAGGATTGTACGTGTATGGAATGAGCTGCCAGAGGATGTAGTGGAGGCTGGTACAATTGCAACATTTAAGAGGCATCTGGATGGGTATATGAATAGGAAGGGTTTGGAGGGATATGGGCTGGGTGCTGGCAGGTGGGACTAGATTGGGTTGGGATATCTGGTTGGCATGGACGGGTTGGTACCGAAGGGTCTGTTTCCATGCTGCACATCTCTATGACTCTATGACTCTATGACCCTTAAACATAATTGGATCACTCCTGGTCTTGCATGATATCACAGGCCTTCTTGTGCATTGCATCCACTCCACTCACCTCCCCACCCCCCACCCCCACACCCCACCCCCATCTTGTTCCACAGCTTTTCAAATCTTTCCACCTTTAATTTTCATCAGACCTGACCGTAGGTCAATGACCCCGAAACATTGGCTCCATTTCACACTCCGGAGTTGTTTCCATATTCTCCTGTTATTATTTTATAAAGTTTTGTTCACATCGGGCTGTAGCTGAGGTCATTCCAGTGATGATACAAGTCAGGTGGATCAGTCTTGGTAAATTGCCCCATCGTTTCCAGAGAGGTGTAGGTTAGTAGTCTAGGCATGGGAAATCATTGCTTCATCAGCAGTCTCTCACAGACACGGATGACTCTCTCCCACTCTCAGGGGGAGTCTGTAGGCAGCTGGACAGACGAATGGGGCTCCCACAGGCTCTGTTGCACTTGGGGGTAGGTGGTGGTTGTGGGAAGGGGTGGGTGGAGTGTTGGTGTGGCAGTGTGCTCCTCACACTGATTTCCACCCCCCTGCCGGCTTCCGCTCTTTCCTAACAGCAAGTCTCAAGGTGATTGACACTTTGCCGGACGCTCCTCCTCTACTTTGGACAGCCTCAGGCCAGTGGTTCCCAGGTGTCAGTGGGAATGCTGCACTTCACCCAGTGAGGTCTTGAGGGTATCTAGGATAGGGTGGGGATCTGTGTGGAACACTCTCCAGAGAGTCAGTGCAGACTCAATGGACCGAGTGGACCTCTCTCTGCACTGTAGGTTTGAATTAATAATACTCTTGTCTCTGCTTCCAAAGTTTCTTGGTTGCAGCTTCACTCCAAGATTTGAGCACAAGTAATCCCAGTTGGACACTCAAGTGATTGTGCGCCACACGGTCAAAAGTGCGGGCTTTCAGATGTGACGTTAAATCAGTTACCCCACCTGCTTGATGTAAAAGATACCCACAGCATTATATTGAAGACAAGCAGGGACATTGTCACAGTGAGCTGGCCAGTATTAATCTGTCAATCAGCCTCATTAATACAGATAGCTGGTCATGGTTGTATTGCATTTGTGGGAGCTTACTGTGCTGTCATTTGCTGCCATTACATTCCATCAATGACAACACTTCATAATGACTTTGTTGTTAAGTGCTTTAATACCTTCTCCACCATACTCAGTGAGGCGATATTCACTGCCTGGGCTTAATCAGGAGGAAGGTTCCTGGAGGGAATGGTCTGAAGTATGGTTGAGTCCATCAGATTGTATTCAGGCAGGGAATTGACAGCCTGTACACCAGGGGGCGATGATGGGAATGGATTTGAAAAGAGCACCTAACACAGTAACAATGAATGGCAAGTTCCTTCAAAAGGTTGTTTGAAACTTTGATGAGATTATTTGATGGGAATTCTTCACATTTTAAATTTGCTTCTGCAGGTTGCATCTCCTTAATAAATGCTGTGATAATTGGAGCAATAAGGAACGTGGTGGGTTATATCTTCACCAGTGACAGGCCAGTAAAATATAAGTTCGACAAGCATGAAAACATCATAAAACCCATTTACAAAATGGATTCCGAATCATGTGAAACCTCTCTCATGTCCCTCTTTCATTTTGCAGTGAAATTCTCCATTTGGTTATCGAAGTAGTTCCATTATGTTCTGCTTTTCATATCTTTGATGCCACAGCGGTGAGTATTTTGGTATCTGTGATATCAGTGCAGGGTTATGTGATTATTTCTGCTTTTAAATGTTCACTCGTTTACTTAAGACTTACTCTCTCATTTCAATTCAAGAGTCTCATCCAACATAAAGCTGTCAGATAACATTATTGTCACTGAGTGTCCCACTTTTAACTTCTTTCGGAGTTACCATTGAACAAAAGGTGAACTGGACTGATTATATAAACACTGTGGCTGCAAGAGCAGGACAGAAGCTGGAGATTGTGTAACAAGTAATTCAGCTGCTGACACCTCACAGCTTGTCCACCAACTATAAGGCCCAAGCCAGCACTGTAATGGTGTACTCCCCACTTGCCTGAATGAGTGCAGCTCAAATAACATCCAAAGCTCAATACCATCTCGGTCAAAGCAGCCTGCCTGATTGAAGACCCATCCACCACCTTCACCATTCACTCCATCAGGAACCAAACCACAGGAGCAGCAATGTGTACTGCCTGTAAAATGCACCACAGCAACTGGCCATGGGGTTCTTTGACAATTCCTTCCAACCCCACAATCACTTCCATCTGGAAGGACAAGGGCAGTGGATACATGGGAACACCACCATCTGCAAGTTCCCTTCCAAGTCACTCACTTGGCAATACATCGCCATTCCTTTACCATCGCTGGGTGAAAATTCTGGAAATGCCTTCCCTTACGACACGATGAGTGACCCTATACCCTGAGAACTGCAGCAGTTCAAGAAGACAGCTCACCACCGCCTTCTCCAAGGTCGTTAGACATTGGCAATAAGCACTGGTTTGGCTGCAAGAGCTACACCCTGTGATAAAAACTTTTAAAAATCCTACTCTCACATTCCATTTCCCACTTTTGTTCACATGCAGTTGCATTTTCCAAGGGATGTTACAGCCATTCAGCCCAACTGTTCTGTGCTAGCCTTCTTGCTTCCACTCTACTTCAGCTCGTCCTAAATTTCTTTAAAAAAGGGGGATATTTTAGAATAACATCCCTTTCTAAAAATGAAAGCCACTCAATTCATGCTGAACTCTCTGACCTGGAACCAGAAATTCCGAAACAGTTAGAGGTGGGGAGGCTATGCAGTGATCCGATAGAAGGCTTTAAGATTGTGAAAGGATCTGGTGGATTAGAAAATATTCCCACTTGCAGGTGAGACAGGAAGCCTCGGTAATAAATCTATGATAGTCACTGATCAATCCATGTAGGAACACAGAAGATATGTTTTGTGTTTATTTAAAGCTGAGACAGATTCTCGATCAGTCAGGGGATCAAGGTTTATGGGAAAGGGCAAGAACATGCATGTCTGGAGTGTCAGATCATCCGTGATCCTATTGGATAGCAGAGCAGGCTTGAGGGGCTGAATGGCCTACTCTGTTCCTTTCTCTTATGGTCTTATAGATCATGTGAAACGCTGCACTGCAGATGGACCTGAAGTGAATTGTATAGATATTTTGTCAAGAGAGATGTGGGGCAAAAGCTTTCTTATACAATAAGCAACCAGGTTACAGAATGCACTGCCCTGGGGGTGACGTAGAGCGAGGTTCAATCCATGCATTCAACAAGGAGTTAGACTGTTATTTAAAAAAGCAGTCCTGAAGATGGGTCATTGGACTCAAAACATTAACTCTGTTTGCGTGGGTTTCCTCCAGTTTGCTCTGACAGTCCAAAGATGTACAGGTTAGGTGGATTGGCTATAGCAGATGCAGGGTTACAGGGATAGGGAGGGGGCTGGATTTGGGTGGGATGCTCTTCAGATGCTTGATGTGCTGAACATCCTTTTTCCACATTGTGGGAATTCAATGATTCTAGATAAACACATAGAGAGAGAGAGAGAGAGATGAATGTGAGGGTAGGTAGGAAGGAGAGTGGGAGCAGGCTATGTCGAGCGTTAACAATGGTATGGGTCAAATGGCTTGGACTGATGCTACAAATGTTAAGTAAATTACATACGACATGAAAAAGTTACAATAATTTCTGTATTGAACTCAACACTCTTAATGATTGTGAGGAAACCATTAGGGTTGTATTTGTCCAGTTTTCAAATTACCCAAAATAACTAAGATCCCTAACTATTGTACAGAAACCAGTTTCATTGCTGTATTGAAACTGTTGGGTTGAGGAATGGTTCATTTTGCTGTCAATATCTTCAGCAAAATCAGAGCCCCCTTTGTCTTTGCTGTGTTCAGTCACTTCTTATCACCAAGAGGTATGGCAGCAATTGGAAAGACGGGTAACATTGATGACAGTGGGGGACAGGAGTCAGTTAGCTCAGTTGGCTGGATGGCTGGTTTGGACGTCTCTCAACAGTTTCCGATGGACCCAGTGTTGCTTCCTTCATGATGCAGCGTGATGCCAACATTGCAGGTTCAATTCCCTCAACTGCTGAGGTTACCAGGAAGGTTCCATCTTCTCAACGTCTCCCCTCACCTGAGGCACGGTGACCCTCAGGTTAAACCACCACCAGCCATCTCTCTCTGATTAGAGAGCAGGGCAATGGTGACCTTCCCTTTATATTTAGTGAGCAACTTCCAAAGGTGGTAAACTGGAATTCTTCATTCACCGTTGAAAACAGACATATCCATTGAACCTCGAGTGGGAGAAATATCTGAGGAAATTCATTCCCAATATCTGTCACACTCGGAAAATACAGGTAAGCTGTTTAGGGCTGAGATGAGGAAAAATGTCTTCACTCAGAGAGTGTGGAGCCTGCGGAATTCTCTGCCACAGGAAGTGGTTGGGGCCAAAACATTCTCGAGAAGGAGATGGACATAGTTTGAAGGGCTACAGAAATCAAAGATAATGAAGAGAAAGTGGAAACAGGTACTGCAATTAGGGGATCAGACATTGTTGTACTGAATGGCGGAGGAGGCTTGAAGGGCTGAATGGCCTACTGCTACTCCTGTTTCCTACATTTCCATGGTATCGCTGAATGATTTATATGTTTCTGTTTTGCGATCCCTTGACTTCAATAGTAATTAATTTCTTTAAGCTGAAGTTTTATTAAAGATGTTGAGAACAGAGTGAACCATGCAGCCTGCAACAGAGAAACACGGCTCTCATGGGGAAAAGGTGCCACCATCTTATCACATTCTCATGGAGTCTGCAGCCAGAGAGTCAACAACCTCATTGGTTTGGATCATAGGAGCAAGAGGAGACCATTCAGCCCCTTCAGAACTATTCTGCCAACCAATTAGATCATGGGGCTGACATTTGGACTCCAGACATGGCTTCATATCATTAGTTCATTTCCATTTGGTAACTTTACGCCAACTCTGCAAGAAAGCTGCTTCATCGCGCGACCTGTTCCCTAAATGACATTGATGACCATTTCCAAAATGTCCTCCATTGATTGTGAACTATTTGCGAACATGGCAGTTTGCTAAGTTTTGTTTCCCATCTGTAGAAGCCAAGTGTGGTGTGGTCACTGTGATTATGTTCTGTGTGTCTATTTTGCAGGGTGTATGTGGTGGAGTGTTAAGAGGAGCTGGGAAGCAAAAGCTAGGAGCTATCGGTAACCTGATTGGCTACTATCTAATTGGGTTTCCCATTGGAATCTCTTTGATGTTTGCTGGAAAACTTGGTGTATTTGGTATGAATCTCATTCGTTTTCTCTTTTGTTCTCTGTCATTTATCCACCCACTCTGATAAGGCATGAGGAATGTTGTTCTATCACAAGGTCAATACTGGACAGTACCTGTGAATAGAAGTTGTATCTTTGACATGGAGCACAAGTGAATACAACGCACATAAGTTTTGGATTGCCTTCAGCACTTTATTAATGTTTGGCTGGAATGACTGACTTCAGGTTTATCATCCTAGTGGTTGCAAATTATCAGTTAAAGCCAGTTTCATAGCTGTACTAAAACAATGTGAACATAGGAGGTAGGGTTAGTAAATTTGCAGATGATGCCAAAGTTGGAGGTGTAGTGGACAGCAAAGAAGATTACCTCAAAGTACAACGAGATCTTGATTAGATGGGCCAATGGGCTGAGGAGTGGCAGATGGAGTTTAATTTAGATCAATGCGAGGTGCTGCATTTTGGAAAGGCAATTCGGGGCAGGATTTATACACTTAATGATAAGGTCCTGGGGAGTGTTGCTGAACAAAGAGACTTTGGAGTGCAGGTTCATAGTTCCTTGAAAGTGGAGATGCAGAAAGATAGGATAGTGAAGAAGGTGTTTGGTATGCTTCCCTTTTTTGTTCAGTGAATTGAAGTGCAGGAGTTGGGAGGTCATGTTTTGGCTGTCCAGAATGTTGGTTAGGCAACTAATGGAATACTGTGTGCAATTCTGCTCTTCCTGCTATAGGAAGGATGTTATTAAACTTGAAAGGGTTCAGAAAAGATTTACAAGGATGTTGCCAGGGTTGGAGGATTTGAGCTATAGGGAGAGGCCGAACAGGCTGGGGCTGTTCTCCCTGGAGCTCAGAGGCTGAGGGGTGACCTTATCGAGGTTTACAAAATCATAAGGGGCATGGATAGGGTGAATAGACTAAGTCTTTCCCTGGGGTTGGGGAGTCCAGAACTTGAGGGCATGACGTTAGGGTGAGAGGGGAAGGTTTTGAAAGGGACCTAAGGGACAATATTTTTCATGCAGAGGGTGGCGTGTGTATGGAATAAGTTGCCAAAGGAAGTGGTGGAGGCTGGTACAATTGCATTTGGATGGGTATATGAATAGGAAGGGTTTAGAGGGATATGGGCCAAATGCTGGCAAATGGGACTAGATTAATTTTGGATATCTGGTCGACATGGGCGATTGGACCGAAGGGTTTGTTTCCATGCTGTACAGCTCTATAAGTCAGAAAATTCTGTAATTGAGTTGGGGATGGTGAGTACAGATCTTCAGGACTGTGGAGGGCCTCAGTTGTATCCCATTTTAATATGTGTATGTTTGAGGCCAATTCCAATCACTCTGTCCTAATATACATAGTACTTTGTGTCAAATGCACATGCAATACCAACGAACAACAGCATGTGATTGGGAAATGCATTTTTAGGAAGCGCTTAAGAGTCAGAGAATCCGGAACTCTATCAACAAACACATCAAGTTAGACCCCAACTACCACCCCGTGAGAAAAGGAACAGGAAGTGACTTCACCACAGGAAATAACATCGCCACAGGAAACGATATCACCAACACAAAGAAATTCAAATATATAAATGGAAAGCAGGAATTTTCAGCAGTGCTTCACCTGAGGCCCACTGAAAATGTTACCTAGTAGGGTGACGAAACGTCTAGAAATCAACCTTCCAGCTCAGCGAGCAAACCTACATCCACTCTATGACTCTATATGGTTTATTGCATGGTAGCAACTGAGTACAAGTTGCATTAGTAAGTTCAACATTATTACTAAAACTATCTGGAAACATATGGTAACAGGTCTAATCCCCTCAGAATCTTGAGATATTCTGCCTTTTCACACCCAAGTCTTTGATATTATTGTTTGGGTAGAATTTAAATATAATCTTCAGCATTGACCCTTTCAGAGCAACACCTTGATCCCGAAACCATTTTTCATCTGAAACTGTAGACACTGGAATAACGACAGGAGGTGAGTGTCACAGCTCACCCAATCTGCGCACATGTACATTTCCATCACAGAACTGTTAGATATTCATTAGGAGTGAGATCTCTGGCTGAATTCCTCATGTCCCGAATTGAGCGATGCTGACGCCAAATGGGAGCAAAATAATGTCACACAGACTGACACCAGCCATCTGATACAGGCAGAAGGGTTTGTTAAAAGAGTAGAATTGAAAGGAAATCCCAGCCGCATTCTCTCTGTACTGACTGCACCACTATTATTTTGCAGGTCTCTGGTGTGGAATATTGCTCTGTGCGTCTGTACAATCCATTATTTTTCTGATGATGATTTGCTGGATCAACTGGAAGAAAACTGCCAGTCAGGTAAGAGTAGGGAGTAGAGGTCATTGCGCCATTTTCTTTGGTAGAATTTTCATTTCTCCCACCGCCCCTTGTTTCCTCAGACCATGCCATGAGCCCATTTGGCAGAATGATCAGAACAATGTTCAACTTACTAATGCAACTTGTACCCTTTTGCTATCATGCAATAAACTATATAGAGTCATAGAGATGTCAGTGCCCCATGCAATGCCCAGGAACTCGCAAAACACTGTGCCATCTCCTCAGGTGATAAAGTCGGCATATGTACCTCTTATAGAGCTTTCGTACTTTCAACTGAGGTCAGACCAAGATTTGGTTGTCTTGTTCACCTTTACAACTTGCTTTTGAAGATATCTTGAACTGGTGGGACAAGAGACTCCTGTTGCTAAATTGAATGATGAATTATACCGATCTTCAAACTGCTATGAATCATCACTTTCTGTTAAAATAAAGAACTCCCTCCAATCTGCTTGGAGCTTTGCATAATAGATCACTGCAATGGGTAGCTCATGAAGCAAGGCTCAAAGATCTCTAGGGAGGACTAAATATACAATTAATATGACGTGGAATTCTAATAACTGGCAGGAATGTCATGTTTAAAGAAGCTTGTAAATCATACAGATCGAAGAGTGTTTTGATAAAGGAAGAATTCTCTCTGATGCGTCCATCCTTCACTGTCTATGACAATTTTGTGTTTTGTTCAAAGGCCCAGGTTAATGCAGGGATGATGGGAGGACTGGGTATCTCAAACAGCACCTCTGATGGTCAAACCAAGTATCTCTCAACCGGTAAGAAAGGAATGATGCTTCGTAAAAGTTGATTGAGAAGATTCTTGGATACTTTTCATTCAATTAATCAAAGTTAGTAATTAGCGCACCTATCAACCTTAATGGAGTAAAACATTTACTATCATTAAGTCCTGATTCACTGCCAAACTTAAAAGTCCAATCCATATTGGAGATCACTGAAGATAGTGAAAACTTTAACTAAATGATCTGTGATTTACACAGAGATCATGTGGAGGTGCCAGTATTGGACTGGAGTGGACAAAGTCAAAAGTCACATGACACCAGGTTATCATCCAACAGGTTTATTTGAAATCATAAGCTTTCAGAGCGCTGCTCCTTCATTAGGTGAAGTCAGGTGAACACAGAGATATAAGGGAGTGAACATTGTATAATCTGTAGAAAACTGGCAACTGTGACATACAAGTGAGGTGAGAGGCTATTTCTGGTTTGCTGCTGTCTCACAGAATTGACTATTGGTTAGAACTGACTAAGGAGAAAGCCCACAACCACTTTCTTAGGGCAAGCATTGGTGGGCAGTAATGACTAATTTGCCAGATTGCTCAATCCTTGAGGACAAATGAGACAAAAAAGCAGAAAATTCTGCTCAGGTGTCAATATTCCACCAGCGACGTGATCTCTGAACATTGGGTAGATCTTGCTCTGCGTGCTAACCGCGTGGCTGCATGGTTTTGTGGTGATAGTCCTCAGTTAACATCCTCCTTGAGGCAAAAATTGAAGATGAATTATGAACAGTCGGTAGAAATCCCGAGGAAGGTTGTGTCTTTGTGTATTTTGGTTAATCTACTGGGTTGGGCTGGTCCCTTTGACTGTCTCAGAAGGGCTGTAGAGCCGCCTGTCTCTACGCAGTGAGAAGGTGGACTCTTTGTTGAAGGAGTCAAAAGATTGGGCGTTAAGGTGAGTCCCTATGCTTTTGGCAGGATGGTTCTTTTATGTAGATCACGTGGCATTAGCAACAGAAGATCAATGGGGTGCGCCTCAGAAAATGAACCAAACAGTGCCATTGTGTGCTTACAATGTCTCACTGTGAGTTTCCTTCACAGGGGAGGACACAGCAAACAACACAGTGGCTCTGATGTCCAACGTTTCACAACTGGAACCAAATGTGGACAAGGACCGGGTGACAGACGAATCCTCATTTTTGGAAACTGGAGTTACCACAGTCGGAGAAATCTTGTCCACAAAACAACTGATCATTCGCCGTGGGCTAGCCTTCCTCTCAGGACCCCTGATCCTGGCCATTGGACTGGTCATACACTTCACTCTCTCAAAGGGCTCATAGACCCCAGGGAACCATGGAGAGACAGAGCACTGCAGTAGGAATAGTGAGGGTGTGACCAAAGGTCAATGAAAGCCAGAGTTCAGATAAATTCTAACTGCCACCAACGAGAAAATTCACTCATCCAGAACATAATAATAAATACATATCATAATGATATGACTATAATTAATTGGATATACAATAAAGAAAGTGGATTAATACTGAGCAGTTTGAATTGATTTACAATTTTTTCCCAGTCACTGGTTTTCTCCATTGGATATTGTAAAGCTATAGGGTTGGAGAAGATAATTTCCAATTTGTATCTCCAAAAATGCTAGGTGATGCATTTTGGAAAAGCAAATATTAGCAGGACATATATACTTAATGGTAAGGTCCTAGGGAGTGTTCTGGATCAGTGGTGCTGGAAGAGCACAGCAATTCAGGCAGCATCCGACGAGCATCAAAATCGACGTTTCGGGCAAAAGCCCTTAATCAGGAATAAAGGCAGAGAGCCCAAAGCGTGGAGAGATAAGCTACAGGAGGGTGGGGGTGGGGAGAAAGTAGCATAGAGTACAATAGGTGAGTGGGGGAGGAGATGAAGGTGATAAGTCAGGGAGGAGAGGGTGGAGTGGATAGGTGGAAAAGGAGATAGGCAGGTCGGACAAGTCCGGACAAGTCATGGGGACAGTGCGGGCTGGAAGTTTGAAACTAGGATGAGGTGGGAGAAGGGGAAATGAGGAAGCTGTTGAAGTCCACATTGATGCCCTGGGGTTGAAGTGTTCCGAGGCGGAAGATGAGGTGTTCTTCCTCCAGGCATCTGGTGGTGAGGGAGCGGCGGTGAAGGAGGCCCAGGACCTCCATGTCCTCGGCAGAGTGGGAGGGGGAGTTGAAATGTTGGGCCACAGGGCGGTTTGATTGATTGGTGCGGGTGTCTCGGAGATGTTCCCTAAAGCGCTCTGCTAGGAGGCGCCCAGTCTCCCCAATGTAGAGGAGACCGCATCGGGAGCAACGGATACAATAAATGATATTAGTGGATGTACAGGTAAAACTTTGATGGATGTGGAAGGCTCCTTTAGGGCCTTGGATGGAGGTGAGGGAGGAGGTGTGGGCGCAGGTTTTACAGTTCCTGCGGTGGCAGGGGAAAGTGCCAGGATGGGAGGGTGGGTCGTAGGGGGGCATGGACCTGACCAGGTAGTCACAGAGGGAACGGTCTTTGCGGAAGGCGGAAAGGGGTGGGGAGGGAAATATATCCCTAGTGGTGGGGTCTTTTTGGAGGTGGCGGAAATGTCAGCGGATGATTTGGTTTATGCGGAGGTTTTTAGGGTGGAAGGTGAGCACCAGGGGCGTTCTGTCCTTGTTACGGTTGGAGGGGTGGGGTCTGAGGGCGGAGGTGCGGGATGTGGACGAGATGCGTTGGAGGGCATCTTTAACCATGTGGGAAGGGAAATTGTGGTCTCTAAAGAAGGAGGCCATCTGGTGTGTCCCCTTGACTTGTCCAGACTTGTCCGACCTGCCTAGCTCCTTTTCCACCTATCCACTCCACCCTCTCCTCCCTGACCTATCACCTTCATCCCCTCCCCCACTCACCTATTGTACTCTATGCTACTTTCTCCCCACCCCCACCCTCCTCTAGCTTATCTCTCCACCCTTCAGGCTCTCTGCCTTTATTCGTGATGAAGGGCTTTTGCCCGAAATGTCAATTTTGCTGCTCGTCGGATGCTGCCTGAACTGCTGTGCTCTTCCAGCACCACTGATCCAGAATCTGGTTTCCAGCATCTGCAGTCATTGTTTTTACCAAGGGAGTATTGCTGAGCAAAGAGACCTTGCAGTGCAGGTTCATAGCTCCTTGAAAATGGAGTCACAGGTAGATAGGATAGTGAAGAAGGCATTTGGTATGCTTTCCTTTATTGGTCAGAGTATTGAGTACAGGAGTTGGGAGGCCATATTAAGACCATAAGACATAGGAGCGGAAGTAAGGCCATTCGGCCCATCAAGTCCACTCCGCCATTTAATCATGGCTGATGGGCATTTCAACTCCACTTACCCGCATTCTCCCCGTAGCCCTTAATTCCTTGTGACATCAAGAATTTATCAATCTCTGCCTTGAAGACATTTAGCGTCCCAGCCTCCACTGCACTCCACGGCAATGAATTCCACAGGCCCACCACTCTCTGACTGAAGAAATGTCTCCGCGTTTCTGTTCTGAATTTACCCCCTCTAATTCTAAGGCTGTGTCCACGGGTCCTAGTCTCCTCGCCTAACGGAAACAATTTCCTAGCATCCACCCTTTCCAAGCCATGAATTATCTTGTAAATTTCTATTAGATCTCCCCTTAATCTTCTAAACTCCAATGAATACAATCCCAGGATCCTCAGCCGTTCCTCGTATGTTAGATCTACCATTCTAGGGATCATCCGTGTGAATCTCCGCTGGACACGCTCCAGTGCCAGTATGTCCTTCCTGAGGTGTGGGACCAAAACTGGACACAGTACTCCAAATGGGGCCTAACCAGAGCTTTATAAAGTCTCAGTAGCACAACAGTGCTTTTATATTCCAACCCCCTTGAGATAATTGACAACATTGCATTCGCTTTCTTAATCACGGACTGTATTATTGCGGCTGTACAGGACATTGGTTAGGCCACTGTTGGAATATTGCGTGCAATTCTGGTTTCCTTCCTATTGGAAAGATGTTGTGAAACTTGAAAGGGTTCAGAAAAGATTTACAAGGATGTTGCCAGGGTAGGAGGATTTGAGGTACAGGGAGAGGCTGAACAGGCTGGGGCTGTTTTCCCTGGAGCGTCGGAGGCCGATGGGTGACCTTAGAGAGGTTTATAAATCATGAGGGGCATGGATAGGATAAATAGGCAGAGTCTTTCTCCTGGGGTGGGGGAGTCCAGAACTAGAGGGCGTAGGTTTAGGGTGAGAGGGAAAAGATATAAAAGAGACCTAAGGAGCAACTTTTTCATGCAGAGGGTGGTGCGTGTGTGGAATGTGCTACCAGAGGATGTGGTGGAGGCTGGTAAAATTACAGCATTTAAGAGGCATTTGGATGGTTATCTGAATAGGAAGGGTTTGGGGGGATATGGGCCGGGTGCTGGCAGGTGGGACTAGATTGGGTTGGGATATCTGGTCGGCATGGACGGGTTAGACCGAAGAGTCTGTTTTTTCATGCTCTACATCTCTATGACTCTATAACTTGAGGCTGTTTTCACTGGAGAGAAGGTTTAGAGGTGACTTATTTGAGACACATGAGTTACTCAGAGGGTTCAATAGGGTGAACAGTGAGAGCCTTTTTTCCTTGGATGGTGATGGCTAACACAAGAGGACACTGCTTTTAACTGAGGGGTGATAGATATAGGACAGATGTCAGAGGCAGTTTCTTTACTCAGTGAGTAGTAGGAGTGTGGAACATACTGCCTGCAAAGTAGTAGACTCGCCAACTTTAAGGGCATTTAAGTGGTAACTGGATAAACGTCCGGATGAAAATGGAAAAGTGTAGGATAGATGGGCTTCACATTGGTTCCACAGGTCAGCGCAAGATCAAAGACCAAAGGGCCTGCACTGCGCTGTAATGTTTAATGTTCAACTGGGTTAGATAGAAGCAGCCTGATTTATTCATACTAATGAGTTAATATCCCTGACTTATTGATCACTCTCATTGGAAATGTTTTGTTCTACCAGAGGAGAGATCCTACAGAGGCGAGGATATGATCAGTGGGTGTGCTGTCCCTGGGAGTATTTAGCAATATCTCTAACCCCATGATATGTCCTAGCTTCTGGTGAAGTCTAATCAAGGAAATACCCCACTGATTCCCATTGACCACAAAGTGTGGCTTAGTGGTTAGCACTGCTGCCTCACAGGGCCAGGGACCCAGCTTCGATTCCCACCTCAGGTGATTGTCTGTGTGGAGTTTGCACATTCTCCCTGTGTCTGTGTGGGCTTCCTCCAGGTGCCCTGGTTTCCTCCACAGTCCAAAGATGTGCAGTCAGGTGGATTGGCCACGCTAAATTACCCATAGTGTCCAGGGATGTGTAGGTTAGGTGCATTAGTTAGGGGAATGGGTCTGGGTGGGTTACTATTCGGAGGGTCAGTATGGACTTGTTGGGTCAAAGGGCCTGTTTCCACAATGTAGAGATTCTGTATGATTTTGTGGAAGGTTTCAATGCCAAGAGCTTATTGGTACTGCCATTGATTAAACCAAATGTGTCCTGAAGGATGTAGCTGGAATGCAGTCTGGAATGGAATGATTTGGAGATGCCAGTGTTGGATTGGGGTGTACAAAGTTAAAAATCACACAACACCAGGTTATAGTCCAACAGGTTTAATTGGAAGCACTAGCTTTTGGAGCGACGCTCCTTCATCAGGTGATAGTGGAGGGCTCAATCCTAACACAGAATTTATAGCAAAAATTTACAGTGATGTAACTGAAATTATACATTGAAAAATTGATTGTCTGTTAAGCCTTTCATCTGTTAGAATACAGTGATAGTTTCACTTCTTTCATGTGTAAATCACAAAACCTTTTTTTAAAAAAAGTTGCATTCTCGGGTTAGCTGTTAACAATGGTGATAGCTAGACAATATGTTGAAGGTGTTAGGCCCCTGTGTTCGCTGTCTATGCCATGATGTTTAGATTGATTCTAATCTAAAAAGTGAGACTCTGCCAATCTCCAAACACCATTCTCCAACTCATCCGCTTTATCCTTGATCATAATGTCTTCACCTTTGACAACCAGTTCTTCATCCAGACACACGGAACAGCCATGGGGACCAACTTTGCACCTCAATATGCCAACATTTTTATGCACAGGTTCGAACAAGACTTCTTCTCTATGCAGGATCTCCAACCAACATTATACACCAGGTACATTGACGACATTTTCTTCCTCTGGACCCATAACGAGGAGTCACTGATAAAACTACACTGTGACATCAACAAGTTTCATCCCACCATCAAACTCACCATGATCTACTCTCGACTGTCTGTCTCATTCTTGGACACGTGCGTCTCCATCAAGGATGGACACCTCAGCATCACACTCTACCACAAACCCGCAGACAACCTCACAATACTACACTTCTCCAGCTTCCACCCAAAACATATTAAAACAGCCATTCCCTATGGACAAGCCCTACACGTACACCAGATCTGCTCAGATGAGGAGGAACGTGACGGACACCTGGAAGTACTCAAGGATGCCCTCACAAGAACAGGGTACGATACTCAATTCATCGACCGCCAGTTCCGACGTGTCACAGCAAGGAACCGTAATGACCCCCTCAGGAGACAGACACGTGCGGCAACCGACACGGTACCCTTTGTCGTTCAGTACTTCCCAGGAGTTGAAAAATTACGCCATGTTCTTCATGACCTGCAACACATTATCAATGGAGATGAGCACCTCACCAAGACCTTCCCCACACCGCCACTACTTGCCTTTAAACAACCGCCAAACTTCAAACAGAACGTTGTTCGTAGCAAACTGCCCGGCTCTCAGGACAACTCCATACAACCCTGTCACGGTGGACACTGCAAGGCGTGTCAGAGTGTGGACATAGATACCACCATTACATGTGGGGACACCTCCCACCTTGTACGTGGCAGGTACTCATGTGACTCAGCCAACGTTGTCTATCTTATACGTTGCAGGCAAGGATGCCCCGAGGTATGGTACATTGGGGAAACCGAGCAAAGGCTACGACAACGGATGAATGGGCACCGCACAGCAATCAACAGACAGGAGGGTTCCCTCTCAGTTGGGGAACACTTCAGTGGTCCAGGACATTCAGCCTCGGACCTTCGGGTGACCATCCTCCAAGGTGGGCTGCGGGACAGGCAGCTGAGAAAAGTGGCCGAGCAGAGGCTGATAGCTAAGTTCGGTACCCATAGGGAGGGCCTCATCCGGGACTTTGGGTTCATGTCACATTACCGGTGACCACCATTGCACTATACACACACAGACACACACCCAGGCACTCCTATACACACATACACATGGACACTCACACACAGACGTGCACACAGACACCCACACACACCCTTACAGACACACACACTCCCACACTCACACATGCACCCCCTCACAGACTTAAGACACTCTGCACTCACTACACACACACATACACTTTCTCATACTCACAACCCCCAACCCAGACAGACACACACACACACACAGACAAAGACCCACATGCACACTATATTTTGTGGGGTGAATTTGTACTTACAGGGTTACATTGTACTTTGCTCAAAAACCGCATGCATTCATGTAGAACTCTGAGCTCAAAAACTGTATGAATCAATCTAAACATCATGGCATAGACAGAGAACACAGGGGGCCAACACCTTCAACATATTGTCTAGCTATCACCATTGTTAACAGTTAACCCGAGAATGCAACTTTTTAAAAAAGGGTTTTGTGATTTACAGATGAAAGAAGTAAAACTATCACTGTAATCTAACAAATGAAAGGCTTAACAGACAATCAATTTTTCAATGTATAATTTCAGTTACATCACACTGCAAATTTGTGCCCTCCACTATCACCTGATGAAGGAGCATTGCTCCGAAAGCTAGTGTGCTTCCAATTAAACCTGTTGGACTATAACCTGGTGTTGTGTGATTTTTAACTTTGGAATGGAATGAGTTGAGAACAGTTCCATCCAGTAGGTAACAGTGAAGAGAATTATCTGACCAAACTTGTCAAATGAAAGATGAGGAGCTACTGTTTCCTTCTATCATAATAATCTAGGACATTACTTGTGTCTCTGCTAAGGGCTATTTCAGTACTGTGGCTGGACAGAAACCTGATTGGAGGGGTACAAATTCAAGGTTCAGAGGGAAGTCACGGAGGCTATCTTACAAGGAAACAGAGTTTACTGATTATTGTTTGGGGGGGGGGGGGTTCAAGAATGACAGATTTGAAGAAAGGCAAGTTGGTATCTGACGAGGGAGAACAATTAACAATATACAGAGGAACCTTGTTTATCTGGCATTCGGTTATCTGGACAAGATCACAAGGTCCCAATGTTTGCCTATCTACGTTATCTGACACTTGATTATCCAGCATTTGATAAACTGAATGAAATACTCCCCGCCCATGTCCTTTGGATAATTGAGGTTCCTCTGCAGACTAAACTGGAAGTCAAGGCAGTTGGTTATTGACAGATTTAGTGAAAGTTGATTACTAAATTAAATCTAGTGATGTACCACTACACACATGGATACACTATCTGCAAACATAAATATAGCATAGAAACAGGCCCTTTGGCCCATCACCTCTATGTCACCAGCAAAAACTAACCGACACTACATTTACCTGCACTTAGTCCTGAGCTTAGTATGCCCTGACATTTCAAATGCTTATCCAGATGCTACTTAAATGTTGTGAGAGTATCTGCCTCCATCACTCTTTTAGGCAGCTGGTTCCATATTTCTACCACCCTCTTGAGGAAAACATTTTTGCACCTTGCAGCTTTTTTGAATTGCACAGCGTCTTGGGGACCCTTTAGTTTCCTATTGTTTTCTGAATAGCAATGCTTCAACCAACCAAAGTCAACTTTTGAATCAATTGGCCCTTTTCTATAAATTGTTGGGATTGTTTGGAATTAGGCATTCTTCTATGTGTCCTGATGAGTGCAAGATGAAAAGCATCCCTCTTTTCATCAATGTTCAAACCTATAAATCCAGTATTTGTTTTTGCTAATCTGTGGTGAAGATGGTGAACCAGCCCACAGCCCTTACAGCTGCCAACATCATAGAAATGACTAAAGCTCAGGACTTCATCTGAGTGGACAGATAAAAAATTATTTTTGGAAGTTCGATATACAACTAATTCTGCCCAATTTCTCTATTATAAATTAAGTGAGCCATCATGACTCAACAACCACCTGATGTAGGAACAGCACTCCGAAAGCTAGTGCTTCCAAATAAACCTGTTGGACTACAACCTGGTGTTGTGTGATTTTTAACATTGTCCACCCCAGTCCAACACAACAGGCACCTCCAAATCATGACTACCATCATTACCTTGTGCCATTCTCCTGTCTTTCTTTCCTCATTTCCTTATGTGTTATTTTTATCCAAACAATCATTCAGTGCCTCTTGAATTCCTCAGTTGAACCTGCCTCCACCACATTTCCATACAAAGAACAAAGAAAATTTACAGCCCAGGAACAGGCCCTTCGGCCCTCCAAGCCTGAGCCAATCCAAATGTACTCTCTACTGTCGGTCAATTCCTAAGCATTTGTATCCCTCTGCTCCCCACCTACTCCTTCATCTGTCCAGATGCACCTTAAATGAATCTACCATGCCTGCCTCTACTACCTCTGCTGGCAACGCGTTCCAAACACCCACCACTCTCTGTGTGAAGTACTTGCCGCGTGTATCCCCTTTAAACTTTCCACCTCTCACCTTGAAAGCATGACCTCTGGTTATTGAATCCTTCACGCTGGGAAAAAGCTTGTCTCTATCCACCCTGTCTATACTCTTCATGATTTTGTAAACCTCAATCAGGTCCCCCCTCAATCTCCTTTTTTCTAGTGAAAATAAACCTAACCTACTCAGCCCCTCTTCATAGCTAGCACCTTCCATACCAGGCAACATCCTCATAAACCTTCTCTGCACCCTCTCCAAACCATCCACATCCTTTTGATAATGTGGCGACCAGAATTGTACACAGTATTCTAAATGCGGCCGAACCAATGTCTTGTACAATTTTAACATGACTTGCCAGCTCTTATACTCAATACTCCGTCCAATGAAGGCAAGCATACTATATGCCTTCTTTACCACTCTATCCACCTGAGCAGCAACCTTCAGGGTACAATGGGCCTGCACTCCCAGATCTCTCTGCCCATCAACTTTTCCCAAGGCTCTTCCATTCATTGTATAATTCGCTCTAGAATTAGACTTGCCTAAATGCATCACCTCACATTTGTCTGGATAGAAATCCATCTGCCACTTTTCCGCCCAACTCTCCAGTCTATCTATATTCTCCTGTATTCTCTGACAGTCCCTTATGCTTTCTGCTACTCCACCAATCTTTGTGTCATCTGCAAACTTGCTGATCATACCAACAGTGCCCTCTTCCAAGTCATTTATGTATATTACAAACAACAGTGGATTCCACACCCTAATTACCTGCTGAGAGAAAATGTTTCTTTTTCTCCCATCACCCTTGCTTATTTTGCAAATCTATGCAAAACCTATGGCTTCACTTTCTCATTCATTTACAAGTTTGAACAGTTTCTCTCGACCTACTCCATTTGTGCTTTTGCATTTGTGGAATGAACTGCCAGAGGAAGGGGTAGATACAGGTGAATGGCAACATTTAGAAGACTTATGGATAGGTACATGAATAGGAAAGATTTAGAGGGATATGGGCCAAATTCAGACAAATGGGACTAGTTTATTTTAGGAATCTTGGTTGTCATGGATGGGTTGGACCAAAGGATCTGTTTCCGTTCTGTATGACTCGATGATTCTATGGCACTGAAAAATAATTAGCATTTCATTGTCTTATTTTCTTTCCCCATTTTTCCATCATCCAAAAAGGCTTGAACTTATCATTCAGGCTCACAATCCTGTGTGACACAGATGGTAAGTTGCATTGTCAGAGACGCTGTCTGTCAGGTTAGACAATGGACTGACATCCCATTTGCTCTCTGAAGTGGAATTCAAGATCCATCACTTGTTTCCTGATCAATATTTATCCCTTGATCCAAGTGACCAAAAGCAGTTCCCGTCATCTTCACGTTGTTGAATGTGAGATCTTGCTGTGCTGAAATCACATGTGATACTTCTGCCATTAAATCAAAGGCAAATTCACCATAGCAGACCACATTGGAGAGAGTGGATAGAGTGGTCAAGAAGGCATATAGTATGCTTGTCTTCATT
The DNA here is from genome assembly GCF_037043375.1 of Chiloscyllium plagiosum. NCBI lineage: Eukaryota > Metazoa > Chordata > Chondrichthyes > Orectolobiformes > Hemiscylliidae > Chiloscyllium > Chiloscyllium plagiosum. Next base: position 12,643,907 of record NW_028270169.1, on the reverse strand, counting down.
GGACAGAGTATTGAGTATAAGCGCTGGCAAGTCATGTTAAAATTGTACAAGACATTGGTTCGGCTGCATTTAGAATACTGGTGGGGGTTTAACCTGAGGGTCACCATGTCTCAGGCAAGGGGAGAGGTTCAGGAGGAAGGGTCCCTTCATAGTAACCTCAACTGGTGCAGGAACTAAACCCATACGGTCAGCACAAACCAGCTATCCAGCCAACTGAGCTACACTAGCCCTCTTACAGCTAGTCTTACCACTGTGACTGCACTTTGAAAACAGTTTGTTGGGCATCTTTTGCTGACTGAATCAACTTCTGAATATAAATTTAAACATCACCTATTAGATTGTGTACTAGCGAAGTCCAACGTTTAATTAATAACAGGCAAACCTCAGAGTGTAAAGCGATATTCGTTTATGCAATTAAACAGTTTAAGTTTCACAAATATTAAAATCATAAGCAGACATTAGGTTATCCTTTTACCTGGAATTCTTACGCTGAGGGCAACCAGGGTTTGTGGATGGAAAAGCTAAGGGCCCTTACTTTTCCGAACAGCTATTCCAGCTTTAATCTCCACAAAGATTGTTAAATATTCTCTTGTGGCTGTGAGTTTGGAAGGCCCTAACCACCTACAGTTACTGATCGAGACGGAGGGACACAGGAAGCTGCTGACCTTCATTTCCAGGATCAAAGAAAAGGTAAATTGAAACTTTTGGTGGGGGTGGGGAGGGGGGGGGGGGGGGGGGGGGGGTGGGGGCGCAGGAAAAGAGGGTGGGAAAACCCATGACTGTAAATCCTCTGTTTCAAAGCTTTTGGAACAACTGGGGAGATTAGAGTTTTGGGGGAATGGGGAATTAAATCGGGAGCATGGATATAAAATAAAATAAAACTCATATTAACAAAACATAACTTTCCATATCATTCAACAATGTAATTATTGGACTTTGCTGATTGCTGACTTCTGCCAGTATTCCTTGCTGTTTCTCATTCACCCAGAGTCTTCACCGTGCCTGAATAATGGACAATGTGCATTAAATGATTAATGGCCGCTGTTTGTTGTGTGGAATGCATTATTGCTTTTATGCGATGCTAAAAGAAAGGACTCCTATACGGAGGAGCCTCAATTATCTGAACAAGATGGGCAAGCACTGTTTCATTTGGATAATTGATTATTTGGATAATCGACTTGACCTGAAACAAGGGAAGCCACACTGATATAACGCTGTGCTCTACTGCAGAATTTGTTTAAATCTATAGTTTTAATGATTGTGCTACTTAAACAAACTAATCTTTGCATTCTGTAAATTACAGGTTAAACTGAGAAGGACTAAACCCTTAACAAAACATAAATACTGTGTATGAAATCCCAGCGTTAAACAGGGCAGGCAGGGACAAAGCAGAGAACAAGGTCGGACTGATAAATTAAACTGCATTTATTTCAACGCAAGAGGCCGAACAGGGAAGGCAGATGAACTCAGGGCATGTTTGGGAACATGGGACTGGGATATCATTAGTAATTACAGAAACGTAGCTCAGGGATGGGCAGAACTGGCAGCTTAATGCTCCAGGATACAAATGCTACACGAAGGATAGAAAGGGAGGCAAGATGGAGGGGGAGTGGCTTTTTTGATAAGGGATAGCATTACAGCTGTGCTGAGGGAGGATATTCCTGGAAATACATCCAGGGACGTTATTTGGGTAGAACTGAGAATTACGAAATGGATGATCACCTTATTGGGATTGTATTATTGTTGGAGAAATTAGCTCAATAAAGGAGAGACCACACAAACGAGATCGGGTGAAATTGACAAGCTGTTTATTACAAGCGATATGGCTGGAAGAGAAATTGACTGGGCTGACACAGAATTGACAGTCTGTGCAGCTAGATCAAAGGTTCTCTTCCTCGAGCTGAGGAAGAAGCCATCTTTTATAATAATCCTGTACAAGCGGCTAATTAGAAATGGGGAAAATGCAATGTATCTGGAAAAGGAGTAATCCAGTTACAATGATGCTAATCAGAAAACAGTTACCGGATGAATGTCCTGATTCTCGATACAATGCAACATCCCGACAGTATCAATGGTTTCGGAGCCTCCATTCCTCTCCGCAGGTAGGTGCTAATATCTCCTCTGAAACAGTGAGGTGCTTCCATCGTCTTGTCCTGGGAGCAATGCTATTGGTGGTGCTTCTCTGTCTGACCTGCTCTTTGTGTGGCTTTGGTGTTGCTGGGTTGTGAAACTGCCCTCGGGGCTTTGGGACAGCTGTGTTGCTCTGCCATTGTTAGTGGGTGCTGGGAAGTGTATTCCCTTGTCTGCGAGTGCTGTCTAGTTTCACTTGTCAGCCTGCTAGGTCCCTGCTGAGGCATTTTGGGTGTTTTTGGTACAGTTTGGTCAAGTTTGCTTCCTATGTTCTGTGTGAGCCTATTATGGGTTGGCAGGGTGGCAGATCTTATCCCACAATTCCCCCTGAGGGTGCTGATGGTGATGGCTGTGGCGAGCAGCTGGATCCATCCTTGGTGGTCGGAGTGGTGACTTCCTCTGTCCGGTCCTTGTTCATTGGTTGTGAAGCCCTCTTGCAGTGGGTGGCATGTGTCTATTTGGGCCGTCCTTCCAGTTTCACAGCTGTCGGTGTCCTCATCAGGATCAGCCTTTCTCTAGTGATTTTAACATGACATAGTCCCCGAGTCGGAATGGACTGGGGACTGATTCCGACTCGGGGACTGATTGGGGTGTGGGCAATGCAGCCCTGACCTGGTCATGTGTAACATTCATGCTGCTGCTAAGGGCCTGGACATAAGGGCCTCTTGTGTCAAAAGAAGGGCTGTATCTGTGGAGAGTTTTGGAGGTCTGCTCACAGTGGGCATGGGCCATAAGTACTTCAAAAGATGTGCAGTGTGTCCCCCCAGGACATAGTTTGCCATGTATAATCGTGTAGTTTGTATACGTGGGCATATGTAGGGAGCATGCAGTTTATGAGAGTCTGTGCAGCCAGCTTCTCATTCACTGTTAAGGGGATGCCTTCTGAGGAGTCCCAAATCTCCCTAAAGTGGGCAATGAAGTCTGGCAGGGGCTCGTCTGCTTTCTGCAGACACCGGGTGTCAATGTCGAAGTCAGCATGCTGTCTTGTACTAGCTTTTCCCATCTCCTTCACAGTGCTGTCCAGCCAGCTGTCCCGGTCTGCAGCAGTGTCCCAGGCTTGGGTGGGGAAATTAATGGTAGGGCGAATGGTCACCCAGTGGGTGCCATACGCAAGTTGTAACAGGGTCTGCACATCTTGCGGGAGACAGTTGTAAATGGTGGAAGTTTGTAGCAGCCAATTACAAAATGCGAGTGGTCGTTTCAATGGGTCTGGGGCAGGAAAATCGACGTTTCGGGCAAAAGCCCTACATCAGGAATACAGGCAGAGAGCCTGAAGGGTGGAGTGATAAATGAGAGGGAGGTTGGGGGTGGGGAGAAAGTAGCATAGAGCACAATAGGTGAATGGGGGTGGGGATGGAGGTGATAGCTCAGAGAGGAGGGTGATTTTCAAGAGCTCTACTGTTCTTGTTTCAAATGACTCCATGTTATCTTAATGTACAAGATGCCTCTGTGAATGCAGTGATACTAGTTTGGATGTCAGTCTCTTGAGTGTGTGCATAGACCAACTTACCCACCCAATGGGTCTATGGTGGATCTGCTGGTGAGGATCACAGCTTGCATGCCATCATGTACCAAGCAGAGGATGGTGATGAACAGGCAGCTACATTTCAGAAGGACAGTCCTATGTCCCTCCTAGTTAATCGAGTCGAAGACCTGTACGAGATCAAAAAATCTCATGCGTGGAAATTTCTGTTCTCTATTCTTGTTGAGGACTGAGGCACAGTTGAGGAGATCCTCAAAGTGCTCCTTCCAATGAGCACTAAATGACTTTCCGTCCTTGACGAGTGCCCCTTCATTTTTAGCTCAGTCAGGTAGGTCCTTGGGGGAATTGGGTGACACTTGTATTAAAGAATTTGCGTATATTGTTGTCAAGTTCCTGGTTTTCCTGTACTCTTTCTACCCAGGACCTGCTCTTTAGGTCATGTGTTCTTTTACTAGATCTCGGCCTGTCGACCTCTTTTCTTTCCCTTGAGATCTGGTGGTGTTTCCAGATCAGGAAGGCCTCACCCTTGTGGCTTAGAGTCATAGAGATGTACAGCACGGAAACAGACCATTCGGTCCAACTTGTCTATGCTGACCAAATATCCCAACCCAATCTAGTCCACCTGCCAGCACCCGGCCCATATCCCTCCAAACCCTTCCTATTCATAGATCCATCTAGATGCCTTTTAAATGTTGCAATTGTACCAGCCTCCACCGCTTCCTCTGGCAGCTCATTCCATACACACACCACCCTCTACGTGAAAAAGTTGCCCCTTAGGTCTCTTTTATATCTTTCCCCTCTCACCCTAAACCTATGCCCTCTAGTTCTGGATTCCCCTACCCCAAGGAAAAGACTTTGTCTGTCTACCCTATCCATGCTCCTCATGATTTTATAAACCTCTATAAGGTCATCCCTCAGCCTCTGATGCTCCAGGGAAAACAGCCCCAGCCTATAGAACCTCTCCCTATACCTCAAATCCTCCAACCCTGGCAACATCTTTGTAAATCTTTTCTGAACCCTTTGGGGGTGGGGGGGGGGGCGGTGTTAGTTGGGTTTGGGGGTGGGGGGGCGGTGTTAGTTGGGTTTGGGGGTGGGTGGGCGGTGTTAAATGGTTTGGGGGTGGGGGGGTGGTGTTAGACGGTTTGGGGGTGGGGGGTGGTGTTAGTTGGGTTTGGGGGTGGGGGGGCGGTGTTAGTTGGGTTTGGGGGTGGGTGGGCAGTGTTAGACGGTTTGGGGGTGGGGGGCGGTGTTAGTTGGGTTTGGGGGTGGGGGGTGGTGTTAGTTGGGTTTGGGGGTGGGTGGACGGTGTTAGACGGGGTTGGGGGTGGGTGGGCGGTGTTAGACGGGGTTGGGGGACGGGGGCGGTGTTAGAGGGGTTTGGGGATGGGGGGCAGTGTTAGTTGGGTTTGGGGGACGGCGGCGGTGTTAGACTTGGTTGGGGGTGGGTGTGCGGTGTTAGATGGCGGGCGTGCAGAGAGGTGTGTTGCACAGCGTTGGGGGCAGGGGCACATTTGGGGGCGGGGCCTCACTCTCTGTGTGCTGCTGATGTCTCCTGAACGGGGAGCAGACTTTAAAAACTCAGAGCCCCAGCGGAAAGGCATTTAATCGATTAACCGAATACTTGATTATCCAAACGAAATAGGACCCGCCCATCATGTTCGGATAATCGAGGTTCCCCTATATATGCTTCCTTCTTTTTCTTAACCAAACCCTCAATTTCTTTAGTCATCCAGCATTCTCTGCACCTACCAGCCTTCCCTTTCATCCTGACAGGAATATACTTTCTCTGGATTCTCGTTATCTCATTTCTGAAGGCTTCTCATTTTCCATTCGTCCCTTTACCTGCAAATACCTGCCCCCAATCAGCTTTCAAATGTTCTTGCCTAATACTGTCAAAATTGGCTTTTCTCCAAATTAGAACTTTAACTTTTAGATCTGGTCTATCCTTTTCCAGCACTATTTTAGATCTAATCGAATTATGGTCGCTGGCCCCAAAGTGCTCCCCCACTGACACCTCAGTCACCTGCCCTGCCTTATTTCCCAAGAGTAGGTGAAGTTTTGCACCTTCTCTAGTAGGTACATCCACATACTGGATCAGAAAATTGTCTTGTACACACTTAAATTCCTCTCCATCTAAACCCTTAACACTATGGCAGTCCCAGTCTATGTTTGGAAAGTTAAAATCATCTACCACAACCACCCTTTTATTCTTACAGATAACAGATAACTGAAATCTCCTTACAAATTTGTTTTTCAATTTTCCTCTGACTATTAGTGGGTGTATAATCCAACGCAATAAGGTGGACATCCCTTTCTTATTTGTGAGTTCCACCTAAATAACTTCCCTGAATGTATTTCCAGGAATATTCTCCTTCAGTACAGCTATGATTGCTATCCCTTATCAAAAACACCCTCCACACCACCAAACCTCCCTCTCTATCCTTCTTGTAGCATTTGTATCCTGGAACATTAAGCTGCCAGTCCTGCCCATCCCTGAGCCATGTTTCTGTAATTGCTATGTTATCCCAGTCCCACGTTCCTAACCATGAGGTCATCTGCCTTCCCTGTTAGGCTCTTGCATTAGAATAAATGCAGTTTAATTTATTAGTCCTGCGTGCCTTGACTGTTTGACTCGCTTCTGTTTTTGACTGTACCAGTCTCAGATTGATCTCTTTCCTCACTATCTCCAACTTTTCTCCCTTCCTATAACTACAATCCATCACATCGCCTTGTTCTTGTAAATTTCTCATTGCCTCTAACTGTCTGTCCAACCGATCCACTTGATCTGATAGTAGCTCCTGGACCTCCTAGTCATTAGCACCAAACTCCAACCTTTGGGTTTCTCTACCTTGAATATCAGGACTGATGAGTCAGCAATTTTCCCACAGAATTGGCTGTGCCAAGATTTACAAAAAAAATGATGACTGAACCTCAAACCACTGCATTATGGGAGTGCAAGTGCCCAGCAGGTCACTTGTTAAAGAGAACACAGAGTCCATCCTTCACCCGGTGTCCAGGTCTAGGTGAACACCAGTCAGCAGCAATATTAAAGAGTCACTCATTCAAAAAGCTTTGATAGAAGTTCTGAGAAACAAAATAATTAACTGCCGATGATTTATATGCAGAAATCTTGCCAAAGCTTTCAATCCTAACTATGGATGATCCAACTCTTACAGCTCTGAAAAAGCGATAGTTAAAAATTAATCATGATCAGAAGATTTAGTTGAAAAATAGCTTCAAAGTAATGACCATATTCTACATCAGAAGGGGAGGTAGAGATGGATGGTGAGGGGAATGGGAATGGGTCTGTGTGGCACCCAATGGATGTTAATGTGGTCGGAGCATGGAGACAGAACAATATAGACAAGAGAAATAAAACAGCTGTTTTTTTTTCCCTTTGTAATGGAGGATTGGACAAATGGACCTCTCAATGCAAATAAGCTCTGGAAATGTTGCCCAGTCAAGTGAGAGAAATGATGATGCGTTCCTGAGGAAAATAAGGGGATTGATACCCATCAACTTCTGGCAAGAAGTGAAACCTCTATCAAGACTGGCTGGGCCAGTGGTGAGTTTACACCCAATAACATTCTATTATATCATTCATCATTATTTTCAATTAACCCACTCAGGCAGGTTATAGCACCCCTCTGGGACAGGTGGGGCTTGAACTCAGACCTTCTGGCTCAGAGGTAGGGACATTAACACTGTGTTACAAAGACCCCATTTCATATTATTCATACTCTGGTCTCTCCTGAAATATTTCAAATGGTGGATAAAACCAATTTCTTTTCTAATCAATTTATTCAGGATTGCTGTCCCACGCCTCTGGGACAGGTGGGCCCTGAACCCAGGCCTCCTGGACCAGAGGTATGGACACAATGATTGTATTACAAGACCCCAGTTTGACATTGTTCATAGACTGCTCTTAGCTGAAATGTATTGATTTGTAGATAAATCTAATTTTTATCACCTCCTTCAATGAATTGATGAATACAGCTCAAATCACTGCACCCACATGTATAAGCTGTTTCCATTAGCTCTGATTGATTCAATCACCCTCATTAATTATAAAGTTTCTGTCACTGATTTCATTTCTAGAGAATCATTTTTTAAATAAAATCCACAGCAATACCCATGGTTGCTCCAGAAGCCCCTACCTTACAGGCGAAAAACGTCAACTTGATTGAAAGACTATTATTTATTATTTGGGTATCCTGATGTTGAAATCTGTCATCACTGAATGATTTGCCTGAGTTGACTTTTCCATTTCCCTTCATGACCTTGAAGACCTCACTGATATCAATTTAAATCCTATCAGCTCTTTGAAGAGGAAAGGACAATTGTTTCAAATTCAGTTTAATTATAGCAAAAGTATGAAATAAATTGTTCAAAGTGAATGGCCAGTATATGCTATTTATAATTTATTTTTCTTTGACAGTGTCTGACAGAGCTAATGACACTCCTAATAAGTATTGTCAGCTCTGCGTTCTGTGGGCATTTAGGAAAAATTGAATTGGATGCAGTCAGTCTTGCTACAGCGGTGAGTTTATGTTAAAAATGTGCTCATTTATTGATCCTAATGTTTAGATTAGATTCCCTACAGTGTGGAAACAGGCCGTTCGGTCCAACAAGTCCACACCGACCCTCCAAAGAGTAGCCCATTTCCCTCTGACGAATGTACCTAACACTTATGGGTGATTTAGCAAGGCCAATCCACCTGACCTGCACATCTTTGGACTGTAGGAGGAAACTGGAGCACTCGGAGGAAACTCACGCAGACACGGGGCGAATGTTCAAACTCCACACAGTCACCCGAGGCGGGAATCGAACTCAGGTCCCTGGCGCTGTGAGGCTGCAGTGCTAACCACTGACCCACCATACCACCCCCTCCTGTATGTCTCCTGTATAAAATAGTGATGAAGTTGCACTGCTTCCTATCAGTGCCAAGCTCAGTGCCGTTACCAGCTGATGAACTGCTTCTTGTGAAAAAGCCTGGTCTCTACCTGCTGCTCTCAATGGAAGGGCAACTGGAGCCCAGCAGCTGCTTCAGTGGCCCCCCAGGCTAAAGACCAGGAACATCAGCTCGGCATTCCAGCTCATCACCATTCTCGATGAGCCATCCTGGAAGTCCCATGGGTGTGGGGGACATTAGGTGAGGGCGAGATTGGGCTCTGTCTTAATGCCCTACATGGGGAGATCACCCTCTGGCAGTCACTTGGCTGACACGGGAGTCACTGGTCACTTGTATCAGGCTCTCAGCGGCTGGGGAGGCTCTTGAAATGTTACCAACAATAACACCAGCTTTCATTATAGAGCAGCTTTAACACACCAACACCTCCCAAGGAACCTTACCGGATCATTAACAGACACAAACAAGATGGCACCAAGTTATGGGTGGGATGTTCTGAGGAGGGTTGGTGCACAATTTGATGGGCCGAATAGCCTCTGTCTGCAATGTAGGGACTCCATCATCCCCTGTCTGACATGTGAGGACTGGTCATTTTTGAAGGCATCCACAGGCTGTCGATGGAAGCATCACATGGAGCTGTAATAAAATCAACAACAGCCTGCATTGATGTAGTACCTCTTAGATAGAAACAATCCCAAGGCATGTGACTCGATCAGACAAAGAAAAAATTGACACTGAGACAAAGTGACACTAGGATAGAGGACTAAAATTCAGATCAAAAAGATGAGCTTTACCTTGTGTCTGTAAAGGAGAGGGGGGGCGTGGGCAGAGAGGACAATCACAAAGACAGGGTGTTTTAAGATGGAAATTTCACAACCTGTGTCCTGTCAGCTAAAAAGACAAGCACCAAGGGAAGGAAGTGGGTGATTCATTAAAAATCAGAATAGGAGAAAAGCAGGGCACCTGGAGAGCTGTGGGGGATCAAACAGGTTACAGAAAGAGGTAAGAGTGAGATTAAAAAACCATTATACACTACGGTAAAAATTCTAACTATGAGGCATTGCCATTAAATTGGTAGCCAATGCATTTTAATAAATGATTGCAACATTTAAAAGGCATTTGGATGGGTATATGAATAGGAAGGATTTGGAGGGATATGGGCCGGATGCTGGCAGGTGGGACTAGATTGGATTGGGATATCTGGTCAACATGGACGGGTTGGACCGAAGGGTCTGTTTCCATGCTGTACATCTCTATGACTCTATATAAATAGTTGTATATAAACTCTGTTTTCTGCTGTAGCATATCAGCTTCCAGTTGTAAGTTTGCTCGCTGAGCTGGAAGGTTTGTTTTCAGACATTTTGTCACTATGCTAGGTAACATCATCAGTGAGCCTCTGGCGAAGCACTGGTGTTATGTCCCACTTTCTATTAGTGTGTCTTGGTCTCTTAAAATGGGTGATCTCATTTCCAGTTCGCTTTCTCAGAGGTTGGTAAATGGAGTCCAAATCAATGTGTTTATTGATGGAGTTCTGGTTTGAATGCCAGGCCTCCAGGAATTGCCGTGTGTGTCTCTGTTTAGCCTGTCTCAGGATGGATGCGTCAAAGTGGTATTCTTCTTAGTCTGTCTGCTGATTCTTAAACAACAAACCCAAACAAGCAGACTCAACACACCCAGAGGCTCGAGCCACACTAACGTACATCAAAGATATCTCAGAGATGACTACCACACTACTCCAATCCCTTGGCATCATGGTAGCCCTCAAACCTACCAACAGACAGCTACTGATGAAGTCTAGATTAGAGTGGTGCTGGAAAAGCACAGCAGGTCAGGCAGCATCCGAGGAGCAGTAAAATTGACGTTTCGGGCAAAAGCTCTTCATCAGGAATACAGCTGTATTCCTGATGAAGGACTTTTGCCCGAAACGTCGATTTTACTGCTCCTCGGATGCTGCCTGACCTGCTGTGCTTTTCCAGCACCACTCTAATCTAGACTCTGGTTCCCAGCATCTGCAGTCATTGTTTTTACCTAGCTACTGATGAACCTAAGGGACCCTATACTAACAACTAGCAAAACAAATGTCATTTACAAAATACCCTGCAAGGACTATAACAAACACTACATTGGACAGACGGATAGGAAACTAGCCACCAGGATACACGAATACCAATTAGCCACCAAAAGACATGACCAACTCTCACTAATATCCTTATACACAGACAAAGAAGGACACTAATTTGACTGGGATGACACATCCATCCTAGGACAGGCTAAACAGAAACACACACAGGAATTCCTAGAGGCCTAGCATTCAAACCAGAACTCCATCAATAAACACATTGATTTGGACCCTGTTTACCAACCGCTGAGAAAAAGAACCAGAAATGATATCACCCACGACAACAGACCAAGACACACAAATAGAAAGTGGGTCACTAACACCAGTGCTTCAGTGGAGGCTCACTGATGATGTTATCTAGTATGGTGACGAAACCTTCCAGCTCAGCGCACAAACTTACAACTTGAACCTCAACCTGAGATACATATCTTCTCAAAAATCACAAACATGTTGGTTTCCTCCAGGGTGATCCTCCTAAATACTTTCTTTCTATTTTTGTTTTTGAACAGTCAGTAACTGTATTAGGTATCTCCATAGGTGTTGGATTGTCTACAGCGTGTGATACATTCATATCTCAGGTAGGTGCAGCTAACTGCACATTGTACAAGGGAAAGTGATGCCCTCTCAACAGTTATCATCGAAGAATAACCTTTAAATTCTGTGCTTTAGGAAAATCCACACCCGTGCAAATGTGAGCTGCTTGCTCCAAGGAAGTAAGAAAAAAAGCAAATTACTGCAGATGCTGGAATCTGGAACCAAAAGAGAAAATGCTGGAAAATCTCAGCAGGTCTGGTAGCATCTGTAAGGAGAGAAAAGAGCTGACGTTTCAAGTCTAACTGACCCTTTGTCAAAGTTAGACTTGAAACATCAACTCTTTTCTCTCCTTACAGATGCTGCCAGACCTGCTGAGACAATCCCTGGTCTGCCCTGAGTGTGTTGACCTTAGTCATTGCAAGTCTGCCCCAATTGGCTTCAACAATTCTGAGCTATAGATAGTAAAGAACAAAGAACAATACAGCATAGGAACAGGCCCTTCAGCCCATCAAAACTGAGCCAACACACAATGCCTTTTGAAACTACGACCTTTTGGCTCTACACTACCTTTGTCTGTCTATACCCTGTGTATTCATATGTTTGTCAAACTAATCCAGGAGTCCTGAACTAACAGGCTAGGATGATGAGTATAAATTTCAGCTTTGGAGGTGATGTAAAACAGAAACATCCAAAACAGGAGCAGGAGTTGGTCAGTCAGCCCATCGCTCCATCATACAATATGATTACAACTGATAGTCTAACTCAGCCCCCCGTTCCTGCTTTCTCCCCATACCCTTTGATCCTTTTAGCCATAAGATCTACATCTAACTCCTTGAAAATATTCAATGTTTTGCCCTCAAATGCTTCCTGTGGCAGTGAATTCCACAGACTCACTGCTCTCCCCATCTCAATCCTAAATGGCCCACCCCATATCCTTAGACTGTGACCCCTGGTTCTGGACTCCCTGGTCATTGGGAAAGTCCTTCCTGTGTTTATCCTGTCTAGTCCTGTTAGAATTGTATAGGATTCCATGAGATTCACCTTCATTCTTCTAAACTCCAGTGAATACATACCTAGCTGATCCAGTATTTCCTCATACAACAGTCCTGCCAACCCGGGAATCAGTCTGGGAAAGCTTTACTGCATTCCTCTGTAGCCAGAACATTCTTCCTCAGATAAGGAGGCCAAAACTACACACAATGACCAGACAAAAAAGCCGATACAGTTAGTTTCTGGGTTGTGAAAGGGTTCCACTCTGGAGTCCATCTTTGAGTTGATTTATATGCAAATTGGAACACAATACAGAGCAATATAAAGCCAAAGTTTGTAAGTATAGAAATGTTCATACATCTAGTCTTTAAAATTATGTGTATGGGATCACATTTATAAGTTCAGGAGCCAATGGCCTGGTGGTTTAATCAGTAGACTATTAATCCAGAAAGACCGCTAAAGTTCTGAGGACTGTCATGGCTGATAGCATAATTTTAATTGAATAAAAAAGGTCTGGAATTAAGAATCTACTGATGACCGTGGAGCCATTACCGATTATCAGGAGAACCTATTCGGCTCACTAATGTCCTTTAGGAAAGGTAGTCTACCACCCTCACCTAGGAGAAAGTGAGGACTGCAAATGATGGAGATCAGAGTCAAAAAGTGTGGTGCTGGAAAAGCACAGCCGGTCAGGCAGCATCCGAGGATCAGGAGAGTCGATGTTTCAAGTTTAAGCGCTTCATCAAGAATGTTCATCCTCACCCAGCTTGGCCTACATGTGACTCCAGACCCACACCAATGAGTGGCTTTGAGGAGAACTTGCAGGTAGTGATGTTCCCATGTATCTGCTGCCCTTGTCCTTCTAGTGGTCATCAATTTGGAAGGTGGTGTCTGAGGATCTTTCATGAATTTGTACAGTGCATCCTGTAGATAATACACACTGCTGCGACTGAGCGTCAGTGGTGGAGGGAGTGGATGCTTGTGCAAGTGAGAAAAAAGTATGAGCGCTCGTAAGTCGGATGTTTGCAAATCAGGAACACCCGTAATAAATTCTTTGGAAGAAATTTAAAAGAACATAATAACCAGTGTTCTGAAAACCTGAAAGGAATAGATATGGCTAGCACACAATCTAACTGGCTGTGGACACAGAATTAAGAGATGCTGAAATGACAAGTTAAAATGATCAAGACTTGGCTTTCAAATACTTATCCCCAACCAAGAGAGACTATCTGGACTGGTCTCACCTCAGCTGTTAATATTTTGTTGATTAACAGTTAAGAAAGAATCTGATAGCTGTTTAGACTGACGGTTATACGCTGAAGTCTAGATAGAGGTATTTGAAATGTATTGACAAAGAAGCAGTTGCTTGAAGTGTACATAATATGTTTCAGATTCATTGTGGTTTCAACAAACAACATTCCTGATGAAGAGCTCAAAACGTCGACTCACCTGCTCCTCGGATGCTACCTGACTGGCTGTGCTTTTCTAGCACCACACTTTCTGACTCTGAGCGCATGTTAAGTGATGAACAGGAATGGTTTACATTAGTTCTAATCTGGCTTTGGTTGAGGGATAGAAGTATTTTAATTATCTTTTGATTTGCAATGTTGCTGCAGTCGTTATAGAGAAGTACTGTCTATTTGATAGTGATGTAACAGTTAATATTGATCCAATTTACTTTTACAAATCCTTTATGTTTACTTCCAGACGTATGGCAGTAAGAACCTGAAGCGAATTGGAGTGATTCTTCAAAGAGGGATTCTCATTCTCTTGATCGTCTGCTTCCCCTGCTGGGCTCTCTTCATCAACATTGAGCACATTTTATTGGCTTTCAAACAGTCTCCTGCAGTAGCCAAGTGAGAACCTTGTCCATTTCTCATTTGCAATTTTATTCCATCTTGCAGGTATCCTGACCAGCCACATAATGAAGGAACTTGCTCCCTTACATATATCAACAATGTGGTGGTGCTGGTGTTGGACTGGGGTGGACAAAGTCAAAGTCACAGGACACCAGGTTATAGTCCAACAGATTTATTTCAAATCAAAATCTTTCGGAGTGCTGTCCTTTGTCAGATAAAGGGACACTTCATCTGATGAAAGAGCAGCGCTCAGAAAGCTTGTGATTTCAAATAAACCTGCTGGACTATATTAATGGGATGTTGTAAATCATTTACAGTTCACATTAATAGCTTCAATCAGGAGAGCGAAACCATGGTAACTAAATTAGCAGGCAACACCAAGCTAGATAAGAAAGTGCGTGGTGAAGAAGACATGAGGAGATTGTGCTTGGATATGGATAGGTTGAGCAAGGGGGCAAACATCTGGCAGATTGTGATAAAATGTGAAGTTGTACACTTTGGCAGGAAGAATTAAAATAAAGTGTATCATTTAAAGGGAGAATTACTGCAGAATTCCGAGTTGTAGAGGGATTAAGATGTCCTGATACATGAAACAGAAAAAGTTAGTATGCCGATACAGCACATTATCAGGAAGTCTAAGAGAATGCTTTCCTGCACTACAAGAGGAATTGAACCTAAAAGTGCCGTTGTTATGTTTCAGTTATACTTGGCATTGGTGAGACCACATCTCGTGCACCATGTATGTTTTAAGTCTCCTTATTTAAGGAGGGATGCAAATGTATTGGAGGTGGTTCAGAGGAGGTTTATTAAATTGTTACATGGAAATTGGTTTGTCTTATGAGGAAATGTTGGACAGGTAGGGATTATTCCCACTAGAGTTTAGAAGAGTGAGGGGTTACTTGATGGAACCTGAAAGAACTTGACAAAGGGGCTATGGAATGTATGTTTCCTCTTGTGGGTAAGTCCAGAACTAGAGGGCTCTGATTTAAAATTTGGAACACTCTGCCAGGACAGAGATGAGGAGAATTTGCTTCTCCCAAAGCATTGTGTGCCTTTGGACCTCAGCCTCTGAGGCTGGGCCATTGAATATGTTTGAGATAAAAGTTGAAAGATTTTTGTTAAGTAGGGAGTCAATGGTTACTGGAAGTAGATGGGATTATGGCATTCAAAACGCAGAGAGATCAGCCATGATCTTAATGAATGGCAGAGCAGGCTCTAGGGGCTTAATGGTCTGCTGCTCCTATTTTGTATGTTCCCATTAGACTACAAAACAAATGTTAATTGCTTGCCTGGACCAATGTTATGCCAGACCAAATAACAGCAGAAACATCAGTGTTGCCTCAGGTCAATCTCCAAAGCACCATTCTGTGTTTTGCCTAGCAGTCTGACTGTGACTCGACAATGTAGTAGATCTTACCTACAGCCTCATTGACTCATATGTGCTTCATGTGTTGCTGGAAAAGCGCAGCAGGTCAGGCAGCATCCAGGGAACAGGAGAATCGACGTTTCGGGCATAAGCCCTTCTTCAGGAATGGCTTTCCTGAAGAAGGGCTTATGCCCGAAACGTCGATTCTCCTGTTCCCTGGATGCTGCCTGACCTGCTGCGCTTTTCCAGCAACACATTTTCAGCTCTGATCTCCAGCATCTGCAGACCTCACTTTCTCCTCATATGTGCTTCATGACAGAGTTTGAATTTACCATTGGTGAGAGGTGGCGAAGCTCTATGTTTTGATTATGATGAACAGTATCACTTATTTTTCTTGCAGGTTAACACAAAGCTATGTGATGATATTCATCCCTGGTCTTCCTGTAAGTAAATCATTATCGATAGCGAACACGCATGCTGACAGATCAATAGACAGCAAAAGTCATTCATTACCCAAAATGTAGACAGTGGGTCCACCTGTGACTAACTGGATAGATCCATTAAACCAACCTGATCAGGTCAGTTTGACCAACCGGGGAGGCCACAAATGGGAGGCATAATGACCGCTGCCCTATTTGGGAGATGATGGCTGTGTGATATTGCGACTGGATTAGTCATCTACAGAGTCAGGTAATGTTCCAAAGATCTGTATTCCAAATCCACCAGGGCAGATGCTGAAATTGGAGTTCAGTAAAAGAAAACTGCTGGATCCATAAGATCTCTTGTGGCACAGTGGTAGTATCCCTATCTCTGGAGTAGGAGGCCTAGGTTCATGTCTCATCTGCTCCACATGTGTTGTAATATTGATTAAACTATCTTTGACTGATAACCCATGGCTTGGTGCTAGAAGAAGTCTTAAGCCAACCAAAGACTTGCTATAGAGCTCCAGCACTTCACCGAGATGCTGTACAGTGCCTTAAACCAATGCCGTTACATTCACATTGAGAGGGTGATCTGGAGTGTCTCAAGGTGGTGTGAGTTAGTGCATATGCTGAGGCTGCTTGCTTATAACTCTAAGTAAGGCTGTTCGATTTCTTAGATACCATAACACTCCTTTGTATAGAAGGTTCTCGAATACAGCTCACTAATGTCGTGCCTAACCCCTCTTGCTTCACATTCTCATCCTCAGCTGGTAACTTCTCTCTTACTTATTGCATCATTGTGATTTGCATAAATCCCATTCCACCACTGCCTTCTCCACCATGAACTGCTACACCCCCTGTAGGGAGAGCTCTTGGGGTGCAGAACAAAGAACAAAGAAAATTACAACACAGGGACAGGTCCTTTGGCCCTCCAAGCCTGCACCAATCCAAATCCTCTATCTAAGCCTGTCGCCTATTTTCTAAAGAGCTGTATTCCTCTGCTCTCTGCCCATCCATATCTGTCTAGATACATCTTAAATGATGCAATCATGCCAGCCTCTATCACCTATGCTGGCAACGCGTTCCAGGCACCCACCACCCTCTGCATAAAGAACTTTCCACACATATCTCCCCTAAATTTTCCCCCCTCACCTTGAACTCGTGACCCCTAGTAATTGAGTCCCCCACTCTGGGGAGAAAGCTTCTTGCTCTACACCTTGTCTATATCTCTCATTTGTAAACCTCAATCAAGTCACCCCTCAAACTCCTTCTTTCTAATGAAAATAATCCTAATCTACTCAATTTTTCTTCATAGCTAGCATCCTCCATACCAGGCAATATCCTGGTGAACCGCTGCACCCTCTCCAAAGCATCCACATCCTTTTGATAACGTGGCAACCAGAACTATATGCAGTATTCCAAATGTGGCCAAACCAAAGTCTTACACAACTGTAACATGACCTCCAACTCTTGTACTGAATACCACATCCGATGAAGGAAAGCATGCCGTATGCCTTCTTGACCACTCTACTGACCTGCATTGCCACCTTCAGGGAACACTCAGATCTCACTGTACATCAATTTTCTCCAGGGCATTTCCATTTACCATATGGTGCAGTCTAGCATTTGATCTTCCAAAGTGTATCACCTTGCACTTGCCCAGATTGAACTCCATCTGCCAATTCTCTGCCCAACTCTCCAATCTATCTGTATTCTGCTGTATTCTCTGACAGTCCCCTTCACATTACTTTGGTTTTCAGTTTTGGTGAATGAGCAAGGGCCATCAGATAGCAGATGACACTAAGTAATCTTAGTGTCATCTGCAAACTTGTTAATCAGACGACCTATACCTTCCTCCAGATTATTTATGTAGATCACAAACAACAGTAGTCCCAGCACGGATCTCTGCGGGACACCACTGATCACAGGTCTCCATTTTGAGAAACTCCCTTCCACTACTACTTTCAGTCTCCTGTTGCCCAACCAGTTCTCTATCCCTCTAGCTGGTACACACTGGACACCATGCAACTTCACTTTCTCAATCAGCCTACTATGGGGAATCTTATCAAATGCCTTACTAAAGTCCATGTATATGACATCTACAGCCCTTCCCTTATCAATCAATTTGTCACTTCCTCAAAGAATTCTATTAAGTTGGTAAGACTTTACCTTCCCTGCACAAAGCCATGTTGCCTATCACTGGGAATAGATCCTATCCCTCCATATATTCTTCAGCAGCTTCCCTACCATTGACATCAAGCTCACCAGTCTATCCTTGCTACCTTTCTTAAACAAGGAGACAACATTAGCAAATTTCCAGTCCTCCTGGACCTCACCCATGCTCAAGCATGCTGCAAAGACATCTGTTAAGGCGCCAGCTATTTCCTTTCTTGCCTCCCTCAGTTATCTGGGATAGATCCCATCCGGACCTGGGGACTTGTCCACTTTAATGCCTTTTAGAATACCCAACACTCCTCCCTCCTTATGCCAAATTGACCGAGAGTAATCAAACATCTACCCCGAACCTCAACATCAGTCAGGTCTTCTCCTCGGTGAATACTGACGCAAAGTATTCATTAAGAATCTCACCCATTTTCTCTGACTCCACATATAACTTTACTCTTTTGTCCTTGAGTGGGCCAACCCTTTCTCTGGTTACCCTTTTACTCCTCATATATGAATAAAAGGCTTTGGGACTTTCCTTAACCCTGTTTGCTAAAGATATTTCATGGCCCCTTTTAGTTCTTTTAATTCCTCATTTCAGATTGGTCCTATTTTCCCGATATTCTTCCAAAGCTTCATCTGTTTTCAGTCACGTAGACCTTATGTATGCTTCCTTTTTCCTCTTAGCTAGTCTCACAATTTCACCTGTCATCCATGGTACCCTAATTTTGCCATTTCTATCCCTCATACTCCCAGGAACATGCAGTGGTAGTGTCCCTACCTGTCAGCCAGGAGGCTCAGGTTCATGTCCCACATCTCCAAAGGTGTGTCCGAACATCTCTGAACAGATTGATTAGGAAAATATCAGAAAGAAATGAGTCACCACCTGATGGACATAGTCTGACAACGTGAAGCCATAACAATCCAATCCCAATTCAACAGTAATGAATTATGCAAATGATATTGCAGCCAAAACAATGAATTTCATTTGAAATAGTCAATACAGCAAAGATAACTTACACAAATGTCTCTACACTACTCCCAGTAAATATGCGGTCCCACTGCAGTTTGAAATTCTCTAACCACTGCCTTTTGTGTGTATATTTTTATTTTCCCACTCACTTGAAGCCCCTTCCTTTAAAAAAAATCTACTTTTAACTTGTTTTCTATGTTTGCAACACTTTGCCTATGAGGGTTTCATGTTTTGGTGTGATCTTTCTGAATTCTGAGCTAATTCTTTAAATGTTTGTCATTGGTGACCCTACCCATGAGGTATTTCAAATTAATTCCTAAATCTAACTTAGCTGACTTTCACCTCATATGGTTTACTTTGTCTCAGTTTAAGCTTCATTTGAAGTTCAAGTTTCACAACATTGCATTCAAACTTGACATAAAGTTTCATCATAATCATGATCACTCTTCCCTGAGGCTAATTATAGTAGAGTTGTTAATTTATCCTTGGTCTGCTGATTTATCTGAAAGTCTGATAGTGTAGCACTCTCCCAGCTGCATGTCAGCCTAGATTCTTGTGTTTGAGTTTCTAAAATGGGACTTGAAGCCACAACCTGCTGACCAACAAGTAAAAGTGCTAACTAGCTCAGTAATGTGTATTTGGATTTTTCAAGTTCTGGGCTGCTATAGCTTGGACCATTGGGCATAATTCCAATGCAGTTCTGATTCAAAACTTCAAAGGAATATGAGTGTAGATTTCTTTACCATTTCAACAGTGATGGACACATTGTCCACTCCTAACTATTTTCAATATTCTTTCTTAGGCAGCGTTTCTTTATACCTTAGAGGTCAAATACCTTCAGAACCAGGTAAAGTCAATAAATGTGGAAGTGTGGATGAAATTACTTTAATAAATAAGGGGTTGGCTAACGTGGATGGCTGGTTTGTAATATAGAGAGACACCAACTGTATGGGTTCAATTCTCACACTGGCTGAGGTTACCATGAAGGACTCTCCTTCTCAACCTCTCCCCCCGCCCGAGGTGTGATGGCCTTTAGGTTAAACCAGCGCCAGGCACCTCTGTCCAATGAGACAGCAGCCCCACGGTCCAGGAGGTCTATGGTGACTTCTCTAATAGATCACAATACAATATCATTAGGGAACCATTGGTTTTGATTTCCTGTTGACCAATTGCAATTCAGTAGTTGATTCAAATCATTTCATGAGCAAATTGGATAAAAGGTGACTAAACCTAAAAAGATTTCTGGGCCAGTATGTAGTCTTTGTTTCAAACAGGAAGCTTCATTTAACGTGATCAACGTATCCTTCAGTACTTTTCAATTGAATTGGCTTATCTGCTTTTACTTAAACGTGTCAGTACTAATCCCCTCAAAATTGTGGCTAAGTGAATATTAGTGGTTTCCCAGCCCAAAGGGATTGAATGGGAATGTTACCACTTCCTTTGCCTGCACAGTAATCATGGTGGAGTTCAATGTGAATCTAGAAACTGCTTAATTTTCATTCCACGGAAATAAAGGGTTAAAAATCAGTTGGTTTCCATCTTGCTCTGCTTTGACAGATTGTCACTGAGACTATGAATGTAAAATTACTACAGTGTATCTTTGTATTTTTTAAGTTAGCATATCAGTTTCCAGCTGATTCTCGGAAGAAACACCTCAGCATTAACATTTTGATGCTCAATTCTCCCATTGGCTGATGTCTGACCTTCTTTCAGTTTGTTCTCAGGACATGAGCAATAGTTAAAAAAAAAAACACGTTCAATGCCCACACCGAGATGACGGTAAGCCTTTTCTTGCAGTCTGTGTAGTCCTTGTGCTTCCTTGAGGACGGAAATTCGAAGCTATTGACCACCAGGACAATGAAGGACCAAGTCTCCAGGATGGTGTGGGGCGAGAGGAAGGGTGCACAGGATGGTCTTCTCATTATGTTGTTATCCTAGTGTTTGTTTTTATGGCAGAGGCATTGCTATGGCTGTTCTATCAAACAGAAGCTGGATGTGTATCTGCAATGCATCCTACAGATGCTACGGATCCTATAGATGCATACATACAGCTGCTACCTTTACATGTTGACAGTGCTAACGCAGGTAGAAGCTGAGTCAAGAGAAACATATAAAGCACTTATTCAATATTCCACTAGATTCAAGACATTCAGACTCTGGAGAGGATTTGAGAGAATTGCTGACCTATTGTCCAATTTGCCTTGTCCTCATGGTGCTGACATGACCGGTGTGGTTAATTGGTGGTGAGCTCTAAGACTTATAGAGCATGCACACATGCACCCATTAAGGTACAAACCCTCAAAGGAAGAATTCAGACATTCCCATGTTGTTGGTTTGTTGGCGGATGTTGAAGGTCTTGCATATCAGCGACATAGCAGCCTATTGTCTGAAAGCAGTGAATTAAAATCTCCTGCATTCTGGAAACCACAATGATAGGTAGAGTAGCTCCCTGAAGCACTTACATTTGGTGATTCAACTGCAAATGTGGGCAATTTCACAGATTCCCTACATTGTAGAAGGAGACCATTCAGCCCATCGAGTCCACACTCCGAAGAGCATCCCACCCAGACCTACACCCCTACTCTATCCCTTCAACCCTGCATTTCTCATGGCTAATCCACCTAGCCTGCACACTATGTGCAATTTAGCGTAGCCAGTCCACCTGACCTGCACAAGTTTGGACCATGGGCAAGACCAGAGCTTGCAGAGGAAACCCACACAGACACAGGGAGATTGTACAAACTCCACAGTTGCCCGAAGGTGGAATTGAACTCGGGTTCCGGTGCTGTAAGGCAGCAATGCTAACACTGTGCTGCCAATTTGTCCACACCTACAATCACAGATGTTCCAGCAATGGGTCTGATCTAAATGAGGCTGAAGTTATTCACTTGATTTTGGAGGAAGGAAAGATATCACAAACATTGGCATTGGGAGAACAATTGCAGTCTGTCTTCCCTCCATCTTGGCACCATGTTATTGGTGTACTGGTGAGCAATTCCATGAATAACTGTATCGTTTTGTTCCCAGGGGATCATCCTGCCTCAGATTATCATTGGTTTCTTAACTAACATCTTCAATGCTGTCATCAATTACCTCTTGCTATTTGTGCTGATGCTAGGAGTGCCGTAAGTAGCATAAAAATTTCATTTCAAAGAGAATCTGTTCAATGAAAGTGTTGTGGAGTGATGTTGTAGACATTATTTGAAACTGCCTTTATTTTTGCAAACGTCTTGCTGTTTTCCAGGGGCTCAGCAGCTGCAAATGTGGCTTCTCAGTACTGTCAAGTGATTTTCCTATTTGTATACATTCGATGGAAAAAGTTGCATGAGAAGACTTGGGAAGGTAGGACTTGGGGGAATATCACACTTTGCGCAATGGTATGAAATGGCCAATATCCAATTGTCCACCAGATATACACTTTGTCCGATTCCCCTTCCCAATGAAACCTATGAAGAGAAACATTGGACAGGGTATCTGATTCTCCCTCCTTGTAAAACTCTCACTTGCTTGAAGCTCCTTATTTATTGATCAGTTTCCTGTTTTCTGTCTCTGGTTCTACCCTCCCTTTCTGCTTCATGCTGTGTTACATTCCTATGGATGCTGCCAACGTCTTGCCAACCATGGACCATGTTTCCTGTTCGAGTCTCGACAGGGAAGGTCAACAGGCTACAGACCACGGAGGAGATCACAGGCAAATGTATCCCTACAGAACTGCGCTGCTATAATTTCCATAAAGCACTCCCTGTGAGTGCTGTTCCTCACACATTATATAATCACCCCTAACAGTGACACATTTCATGGCTAAAGGACCCAGAGGAAAATCCTCGGGGTCAGTTTGAAAACTGAGTTGAGTTGGATGATAATAATGTGCTTTATTTTTGGTCTGCCCTATCTTCCTTTCTGTTTATGTGCTTCTCAGGTGCTTTCTGCGCTGGGTTAGTAACTCCATTGTTGTCTCTGTAGGATGGTCCACTGACTGCCTGCAGGAATGGGGTCCCTTTCTACGGCTGGCGGTTCCCAGCATGGTCATGATGTGTATCGAATGGTGGTCTTTTCATATTGGAACGTTCCTTGTAGGTAAATAAACGACCTCATTGCTAAAGAAAAAAATCATACCTTCCACTATATTAGAGGCCCAGTAATAAACTGGTAATATTTCAGGATTAATAGCTCGGAGGATGGAGGTAGAGACAACGATTGGAG
This sequence comes from Chiloscyllium plagiosum, assembly GCF_037043375.1. Lineage (NCBI taxonomy): Eukaryota > Metazoa > Chordata > Chondrichthyes > Orectolobiformes > Hemiscylliidae > Chiloscyllium > Chiloscyllium plagiosum. The sequence continues at coordinate 12,620,756 of NW_028270169.1, read as the reverse complement.
GGTAACTCGATGTGGGCGTCCACTCCCAAGACAAAACAAAAACACAAGAAATTGGTTTGCCTTCTGTTGAAATGTTTATTCCACATTTTTTCTTTGTCTCTGCAAATGTTAGTTTGCTTTAATAAAGTTGAAATTTCTATTTGTTCTTTCTTGCTTGCAGGGTTAATTAATGAAGTTCAACTTGGAGCCCAGTCTATTATTTTTCAGATTACCACAATAGCGTACAGGGTGAGGATGAAATTCTGTCAAAGTATATTACTTACATGCTTAACAGCGTTTTTAACTAAAGCAATAATTCAAAAAGGGAAGAAAAGTACTCTTTACAACATGGCTAAGGCACCAAATTAAGGGTGAACTTTTTCCTTTTTTACCTGCACCTGAATTAATTTGTTATTGATAACTGTATACTTGAAAAGTCACCAAAAGGTATGCAAAGGAAGCCATTCAGCACATTTTGTCTGCAGTGGGCCTAGCTCTTCAGCTCCTGCAGTCTTCACTAATCAGATTGCTTTCCCCTCCATCATATTGTTTTATGTTCTTCTTTTTCTAATACTTATACAATTCCATTTTAAATCAGGTTAGGGCTTCTTCCTCTCTGTCAATAGCTCTTTACGTTATAGAACTCCATGTTCCAATAGCCCTCTGCGTGTTTCTTGTAACCTAACTGCTTTGTCCTTCATGTCTGGATAAAGAGGTAGTACCGAAATAACCCTAGGGCTTTAACAGCATCAAACTGGCACCCATCTGGATCATTCACATCATTTTCAACCAGTCATCGAGATGCTAAAGTGAAAGAGCTTCCTAGTACCTCACTTCACTCTTCAACAATAATAATATTTTTATAAAGTGCATTTCCCAATAGACCCCAAAGGAGCAATATCCATCATTATTTGTTAAAGAGATATCAGGACAAATGACCAGGAGCTTTGTCAAAATGTGGGAGTTTTAAACAGTGTCTTGGAACATAGTTAAAAATCATACAACACCAGGTTATAGTCCAACAGGTTTAATTGGAAGCACTAGCTTTCGGAGCGACACTCCATCAGGTAATAGTGGAGGGCTCAATCCTAACACAGAATTTATAGCAAAAATTTACTAATTTTTATTTTTGCTATAAATTCTGTGTTAGGATTGAGCCCTTCACTATCACCTGATGAAGGAGCATCGCTCCGAAAGCTAGTGCTTCCAATTAAACCTGTTGGACTATAACCTGGTGTTGTGTGATCTTTAACTTTGTACACCCCAGTCCAACACCGGCATCTCCAAATCTTGGAACATAGAACAGCACAGGACAGTACGGGCCCCTTGGCCCAAGATGTTGCACCAAGCATTTATCTGAATCTAAGATCAACTTAAAATGGTGATTCCCAAATTTTAGTCCATGGACAATTGGTAATGTATGACTGTCCTCCATGTGATCCCTGCGCTAGTCCACAATATACGTCACTGAAGCCAGTACATTGACAGAGCAGTTCCTTTCCGATTATGTTAGAGGGAAGAGAATAGTACACAATTAACTATTGCTGTTCTTGCTTTACAGATCTCTGTAGGGTACGGTGTATCTGCGACTATTCATGTGGGGAATGCACTGGGCGCCGGTAATCCACAACAGGCTGTAAACTATGCAAAAATCGCTTTATTATGCATTGGTGAGTCTCTGCAGTTTAAACTGATAAGGGATTCCATATGTTGGCTCACGTAACATATACACAGGTGTTTAGGCTTTTATTAATTAACTGACTAACTGATTTTTTTGATTGTGACTGGACTGACAGTGACTGGACTGACAGTGACTGGACTGACAGTGACTGGACTGACAGTGACTGACGGTGACTGTGACGGACAGTGACTGACGGGGACTGACGGGGACTGACGGGGACTGACAGTGACTGACGGTGACTGGACTGACAGTGACTGGACTGACAGTGACTGATGGTGACTGTGACGGACAGTGACTGATGGTGACTGTGACGGACAGTGACTGACGGGGACTGACGGGGACTGACGGGGACTGGACTGACGGGGACTGACGGGGACTGGACTGACGGGGACTGACGGGGACAGACGGTGACTGGACTGACGGTGACAGTGACTGACGGTGACTGGACTGACGGTGACAGTGACTGACAGTGACTGACAGTGACTGGACTGACAGTGACTGACAGTGACTGACAGTGACTGGACTGACAGTGACTGACAGTGACTGACAGTGACTGGACTGACGGGGACTGACGGGGACTGACGGGGACTGACGGGGACTGACGGGGACTGGACTGACAGTGACTGACAGTGACTGACAGTGACTGACAGTGACTGGACTGACAGTGACTGACGGGGACTGACGGGGACTGGACTGACAGTGACTGACGGTGACTGACGGTGACTGGACTGACGGTGACTGGACTGACAGTGACTGACGGTGACTGGACTTACTGTGACTGGACTTACTGTGACTGGACTTACTGTGACTGGACTTACTGTGACTGACAGTGACTGACTGACAGTGACTGACTGACAGTGACTGACTGACAGTGACTGTGACTGACAGTGACTGTGACTGACAGCGACTGGACTGACAGCGACTGGACTGACAGCGACTGGACTGACAGCGACTGACAGTGACAGCGACTGACGGTGACAGCGACTGACGGTGACTGACAGTGACTGTGACTGACAGTGACTGGACTGACAGTGACTGGACTGACAGTGACAGTGACTGGACTGACGGTGACTGTGACTGGACTGACGGTGACTGTGACCGATGGTGACTGACAGTGACTGGACTGACGGTGACAGTGACTGGACTGACGGTGACTGTGACTGGACTGACGGTGACAGTGACCGATGGTGACTGACAGTGACTGGACTGACAGTGACAGTGACTGGACTGACGGTGACTGTGACTGGACTGACGGTGACTGTGACTGGACTGACGGTGACAGTGACCGATGGTGACTGACAGTGACAGCGACTGACGGTGACAGCGACTGACGGTGACAGCGACTGACGGTGACAGCGACTGGACTGACAGGGACTGGACTGACAGGGACTGGACTGACAGGGACTGACTGTGACTGGACTGACAGTGACTGATGGTGACTGTGACTGATGGTGACTGGACTGACAGTGACTGATGGTGACTGTGACTGACGGTGACTGGACTGACTGTGACTGACAGTGACTGGACTGACTGTGACTGACGGTGACTGGACTGACTGTGACTGATGGTGACTGGACTGACAGTGACTGATGGTGACTGACCTGACTGTGACTGACGGTGACTGGACTGACTGTGATTGATGGTGACATAGCTGTGGAATGTTTCAGGGAACAGCTCTAGTACACATGCACCAAACAACCTCACCACCCTGTGGCCAACCACTTCAACTCTCCCTCCCACTCCCCCCAAGGGCATGCCAGTCCTGGGCCTCCTCCACCGCCAAATCAAAGCCACCCGATGTCCGGAGGAATAACGGCTCATCTTCTGCCTTGGGACCCTCCAACCACATGGGATCAACATTGATTTCACCAGTTACCTGATTTCCCCTTCCCCTACCTCATCCCAGATCCAACCTTCCTCTTGACCTGTCCATCATCCTTCCCACCCATCCGCTTCACCCTCCATGCTGACCTATCACCAATACCCCACACCTTCATTTACCTATCGCCTTCCCAGAACCCTTCCCCCAGCCCCACAGCTCCCTTCCTATTTATCTCTCAGTGCCCCCGTCTCCCCACCATTCCTGATGAAGGGCTTAAGCCCGAAACGTCGACTCTCCTGCTCCTCAGATGCTGCCTGATCGGCTGTGCTTTTCCAGCACCACACTCTCGACTCTGATCTCCAGCATCTGCAATCCTCACATTCTCTTGACCATGACTGACTGACTAAGTTGGAGACCTTCATTTACGAGAACATGACAGGTCATCTTGCTGTCTTAAATAGAAAGTACCAAGCTGACATCTGTGCAGTGTAACTACAGAACTCACTAAATTGTGAATAATCAAATAACGTAATCCTCACAATCGATTAAATGCTCTCACCTTTTACGTCCATCCAGAGGGTCTAGCTTCTGTCTGAGATACAGGTTTCTGGGCGTCAGCATCTTCCATTACCTTCCGAATTGGTCCTTCTTTGTTTATGAGCCAAGACAGTAATTGGTGTGAGCTATTTGATTGCAGGATTTATCATAGCTGAGCCCCAATTCTGTCCTAACCTCATGTCTACACACAAGACATTTCCACGAAGCATTTAAAAACAGTCTACTAGTTCTAGGATTGCAATATCACAATCGACATTGCATTTCGTCCTCTTGGTTTCCCTGGGAAAGTGTTGGGGCTGCCACAATGATGTTCAACAGGAAACCTTGGATTCTCACCCAGTGACTATGACAAAGTTTAAGCCAGGATGGTGTGAGAGTTGGATGGCCATTTGCTGGTGATGGTGTCTCTGGCTGTGGCAGCAGCAGCAGGAGGTGGAGACACTGCTGAGTAACACTAGCAGCTTGCTATATTGCCCAGATTCTACACATTGCAGTCACAATGTAGAAACAGCGAAAATGGTGAGAGTTCAGTCTGACACCAGGGGAACAATCAAGTATTAGAAGGTGCTGAGTGTTGTTGTGGCTATACCTGGGGACTGGTAAGTGTTCGATCACACCCTTGATTTGAGCAGATAATGGAGAGGCTTTAATAACCAGGTAGCCCACTCACTGCTGTGTTCTCCGAACCAAGGTTTTAACATAATTACAGAAACTATGTGTGTGGGTAATGGCAAACTTCCAGGAACCATTCAACAATGGTCTTGCCACCAAAGGTCACAGGGACCTGGCTGGAAGTCCTATCCTTGAGATAGTGATTAACCTGGCACTTCTGTGGTGTAAACATTACCTGTCATTTACCAGGTCAAGGCTGGCTGTTATCCAGATCCTTGTGTAGGCTGCTTCATTATTGGAGAATTGTTAATGGAATTGCAAACTGAATAAAACCATCATCAGAGACCTCTCCTACTGACTGTGTAATGGAGCAGTAGGAAATGACTGGACTAAGATCTCGATGGAAAGCTGAGGATAAATGAAATCCTGGATATATTCCACTCCCTCTCACTCTGCCTCACATCGGGACACTGAGACCAATTGGATAATTTCTACTACCCCACACAATCCCCACTCCCAGCCAATTCCTAGCCCAGATCAGCTAATTCATACCAAACTATGACTGAAGCTGTGTCATGCCCTGTAGATGCTGTGATGGATCCTTAAAATTATATTATAATCTCAACTCTCTCTATGTTTGAATTTTGAGTTTGTGATTAGATTAGATTACATTACAGTGTGGAAACAGGCCCTTCGGCCCAACAAGTCCACACCGACCCGCCGAAGCGCAACCCACCCATGCCCCTACATTTACCCCTTACCTAACACTACGGGCAATTTAGCGTGGCCAATTCACCTTACCTGCACATCTTTGGACTGTGGGAGGAAACCGGAGCACCCGGAGGAAACCCACGCAGACACGGGGAGAACGTGCAAACTCCACACAGTCAGTTGCCTGAGGCGGAAATTGAACCCGGGTCTCTGGCGCTGTGAGGCAGCAGTGCTAACCACTGTGCCACCATGCCGCCCATTAGTTTCCCTGTGCAAATGAAGGGTGTAATGATTAACTTATCAGTATTTCTGTGATCATGGTGATTTCTTTTAAAGCAACTGGATAGAGATATATTTTTCAGAGCTAATGAACTTTACTGTACATTAAGATGTGAAAGTGTTGCTGGAAAAGCGCAGCAGGTCAGGCAGCATCCAAGGAGCAGGAGAATCGACGTTTCGGGCATGAGCCCTTCTTCAGGAATGAGGAAAGTGTGTCAAGTAGGCTAAGATAAAAGGTAGGGAGGAGGGAGTTGGGAGAGGGGCGTTGGAAATGCGATAGGTGGAAGTAGGTTAAGGTGAGGGTGATAAGGTGAGGGAGATAGGCCAGAGTGGGGGTGGGGGCGGAGAGGTCAAGAAGAAGATTGCAGGTTAGGAAGGTGGTGCTGAGTTTGAGGGTTGGGACTAAGACAAGGTGGGGGGAGGGGAAATGAAGAAACTGGAGAAATCTGAGTTCATCCCTTGTGGTTGGAGGGTTTGTAGGCGGAAGATGAGGCACTCTTCCTCCAGCCGTTGTGTTATATGCGAGTTGCAGGGAAGGATTATCTGGTTTTCTAGACTGGGAATTGAAGTCACAGCTCAGGGACATTTTCTTTCTCCAGAGCAGCTGCTCTTAAAGCTGTGCTGGACATTCCTTTGAAAACACTGTTATGATTCCAACTCATGTTGCTGGAAAAGTCAGATCCCAGATTGAGATCCAGCTTGATAAATCATATTTTATTTTGCTTTGATTTTAACCAGGGGTATGTCACTGAAATACAATAACTCAAAGTGGCAGATTTTGTTTCAAAAGTAAAGCTAACGTTTATTAAACAAAAGAAATGAAAATGAAACACAATAAACTCATTTATATGCATATAACACTAATTCAAAGAGTTTTAAACAAAGTTAAAGTATAATTCATTCCTTTACAAGTTCTAAAACAACCCGAAAATTAAAGTTAATCCCTTATACAGGACACAACAACAATCCTTGTACAGTATTCATGTCAAAACCTCTTTCTCTAACACCTCAATTAGTTTCAGGTAGCTATTCCTTTAGCTCCTAGACTGGAACATATATTGTGTGCGTATGTGTGTGTATCTGTGTATCTGCATATCTGTGTGCGTATGTGTGTGCGTATGTGTCTGTCCATGGAAGGACTTTGCAGAACTGCCTTAAACAAATTGAAAAAAAGAATTCTCTCTAAGCTATGGCTATATTCCTTAAGCTTAAAATAAACCTCCAGAAATTTCTAACACAAACCTTGAGTACAATTGTGCACTTTACTGGGTCACAAAAGCCTAAAATAAACATAAACCCATTTAGCTGCCAAGATAGACCTCACAAAAAAACTACAAATTTTAAGACAAGTTGGAGGAACAGTTTCAGTTAGAACCCTCACTGATTTTTGAAATATTTATTTTTATTCTTTTATCAATTTGGGTTTGAAACTGTCAATTGGGAAGGATGACCTTTGAACGTTGTGTAACAACTTGTGGGAAAAGGACAGACCAAACAAGTCTGTTTGTTTGTGAGGCCAGGCCTGGAGGTTAATTGCAGACTGATGGCTGATCTAAAGGATTCTCCTGTCTCCAACTCTGACACAGAAATTCCCTTTCCTTCCATCCTCACAGTTCCCTTTTCCTGCCTGTATTCCTTCAGCTTTCAAACCTATCCACCCTTATTCTTTGTCAGTCCCAATGAATTGTCACCAATCTGAAACATTGATTTCCTTTCTCGCTCCACAGTTGCTGCCTGGTTTGCTTAGCTTTCCTGACGTTTTGGTTTTTAATTAATATTTTATGTAGTGATTGGAGCCAGGTGGAACTCATTGACTAGGAGATCCTTGATTGGGGTTATTAACCTGAGCCAATCAGGGAGCCCCGTATAAACAGGAGATTCCTGATCTCCTCAGTTCGGGGACTGTCTCAGAGCTGGCTGGCCACAGCCAGTGTACTGTGCATGTGTAAATAAAGGGTGACTTGGTGACAGGATACCTGTACACAGAATGCTCAATGCCTGATCCTTGCCAAGTTAGTTGGTCTCAGATTAGATTTTGTTGAAACCCAACAACCTGGATTACCGAGGGCTGGGGAGGGGAGATCAGTCACTGTTACTGTTCCAGGGTGTGAGGTTGACAAGGGGAATGAGAGCAAATCAAACGACATTACCTCCTACCGCAGTCAAATGGTTGAAGGAAGAAGTTTGAACATAAAGCTGGAGGTACAATAGCCCGCCTTACTAGGTCGCAAAACTTTAGAACAAATAAAAACCCATTAGAGCAAGTTCAGGACAGGAATGGGCAGTGTCAGGTATCCACCAAACCGAATGCAGATAGAGAGGTTCCACCAGGAAAAGTAGAGGGGAGATGGAGAGGTTCGAAATGAGAAAAAGGAAGAAATGGTGACTGGCAAATTTCTTCTAAAACATTATCTGGAGTTTTGAATAGATTTTGCTAACGAGACTTCTTTTTCCCCCACAGTGTGTATCTCCTTGATAAATTCGATGATACTTGGAGCAATAAGGACTGTGGTGGGTCATGTCTTCACCAGTGACAAGTCAGTAAAAACAAACCTTCAAACCTAAACATTCATCAACACATATTCACCAACTCGTGTGAATGCTCTTTGCCAACCCTCTTTTCATTTTCCAGAGAAATTGTTCAGCTGGTTGCAGAAGTGATTCCACTATCTGCTACTTTTCATCTGTTTGATTCTATATCGGTGAGTATTTCAGGGTCTCAATGGTATAACCAAAGAGGGGAGTGGTGTGAATTGATTGGGGTTTTTCAGATTACCAACATATTGAATCGGGTATGTTTATGGAAGACTTTCCTCTGGGCGGGGCCAAAACTCAGAGCCATAAATAGAAGATGGTCACCAATAACTCCAATAGGGGATTCAGGAGAAATCACTTCAGCTGGAGGGCTGGTAACAATGTGGAACCTACCACCACATGGTGCTGTTGAGTTGAACAATTTCTCCTTAATTTAGATGGAAAATAAGGAGAACTAGGGAGAAAACTCTCCGCTGGCTGGAGTCATACCTAGCACAAAGGAAACACAGATGCTTCCCTCCTATAGAAACCACAGCACAGTCTACGTAATCACTGTGATTATGTTCTGTGTGTCTATTTTGCAGGGTGTATGTGGTGGAGTGTTAAGAGGAGCTGGAAGACAAAAACTAGGAGCTATCGGCAATCTGATTGGCTACTATCTAATTGGGTTTCCCATTGGAGTCTCTCTGATGTTTGCTGGAAAACTTGGTGTGTTTGGTACGAATTTTATTTGATTTTCCCCTTTGTTCTTTACCAGAAATGATTATATTCTGCCCACTCTCAGTAAAGTACTGAGGATATCATTCCATTTTGGGATCAGTGGAAGGACAATGACATTGTGATTGTTCCCCCATTGGGGTGCCATGTGAGTCTAACCAGCCCCTGTGTAGTTTCTGAGATCAATGTCACTCTGTGCCACTAGCTAGGGTACCATCCCCCCATGGCTAGTTCCATCTGTGACCATTGACATTGGAATATTGGCCAGAGGTGAGCATCAAGCTGGGCTGAGACAAGAGCCTGGCCCAAACTCCACACATGGAAAATTCCAACATGGTGGATTGCGATTAGGAGTGGAATCCATAGGCTGGACCCCTCATGGCACAGATCCCACAGTGCTGAGGCTAAAGGTGGTCAAGTATAGCCATGAAGGCTGACACCAGTCATCCGATAAAGGTGAAGGGTTTCATAAATATGAGTGGAAGGAATACTTACCAGTCAGTGCTGTCCCCATACTCACTGCACCTTTGATATCTTGCAGGTCTCTGGTGTGGAATGCTCATTTGTGTGCTTTTACAGTTAGTTTTCTTTCTGACACTGATTTACAGAATCAACTGGAATAAAGCATCTGATGAGGTAAGAAAATAGAGTTGATTAACTGCAGCAATTGTTTTGCTTCTCTCTCTACCCCTTTGTCTCTTCGTGTTGTGTTCTGTAGCCAGTTGGCAAAACAGTCAGTGCATCTTCCACATATCTCCAATTGTCATTCTTCATCTGACCAGCAGGGGTTACTATCCCTCCAAATGGAAAAGTGTAAACTTTTTTTTTACTGATTACTCCTTTTAAACCTCAAGAATCCATACCACGTGCAGAATAGCATAACAGTCCAAACTGGAGTAACTGCACAGAGACTGGTATTCCGTCACCAAGTCCCCCTTTACTTACATGTGGAGGGTCCTTGACACTGATCCAGCTCTCAGGGTGAACCCCCTGACACTCCTGTTTATCTTTTTTTTCTTGACATTCCTGTTTATATCTGTCAGCCAGGAATCCCTGATTAACTGACCCAATTGGGGAAATCGTATTCTATGAGGTCCACCTGGTTGACCTTGTTACAATCACTACATAACTGTTCTTGCCAGTCAGAGATACCTACATACTATAAATTGCATTCATGAATTTGATTTAATTTGTTCACTAATTGGATATGGATGGTGCTGGCTGGCCAACATTTATTGCTTGTCATGAGCTGCCTTTGAACTGAGTGGCTTGCAAGGCTATCTCTGAGGGAAGCTTGCTGTGTTCTTCCAGCCTCCTGATTGGCCATCTCTGGGGGCCTTTGCTGTGTGTCTGGAGTCACATGTTGGTAAGACCAGGTTCAAAGAACAAAGAAAGTTTGCAGCTTAGGAACAGGCCCTTCGGCTCTCCAAGCCTGAGCCGATCCAAATATACTGTCTAAACCTGTTGGTCAATTCCTAAGCATCTGTATCCCTCTGCCCCCCACCTACTCATGCATCTGTCCAGACGCATCTTAAATGAATCTGTCGTGCCTGCCTCTACCACCTCTGCTGGCAACGCGTTCCAAACGCCCACCACCCTCTGTGTGAAGTACTTGCCACATGTATCCCCCTTAAACTTTCCACCTCTCACCTTGAAAGCATGACCTCTGGTTATTGAATCCTTCACCCTGGGGAAAAAGCTTGTCTCTATCCACCCTGTCTATACCCTTCATGATTTTGTAAACCTCAATCAGGTCCCCCCTCAATCTCCTTTTTTCTAGTGAAAATAAACCTAACCTACTCAACCTCTCTTCATAGCTAGCACCTTCCATACCAGGCAACATCCTCATAAACCTTCTCTGCACCCTCTCCAAAGCGTCTACATCCTTTTGGTAATGTGGCGACCAGAACTATACACAGTATTCTAAATGCGGCCGAACCAATGTCTTGTACAATATTAACATGACTTGCCAGCTCTTATACTCAATACCCCGTCCAATGAAGGTGAGCATACTATATGCCTTCTTGACCAATCTTAGCAGGACTTATACATTTAATGGAAAGGTCCTAGGGAGTGTTGCTGAACAAAGAGACCTTGGAGTGCAGGTTCAGAGCTCCTTGAAAGTGGAGTCGCAGATAGATAGGATAGTGAAGAAGGCTATCATTGTATAATTCGTTCCAGAATTAGACTTGCCTAAATACATCACCTCACATTTGTCTGGATTTAAATCCATCTGCCACTTTTCCGCCCAACTCTCCAGTCTATCTATATCCTCCTGTATTCTCTGACAGTCCCTTATGCTTTCTGCACCTCCACCAATCTTTGTGTCATCTGCAAACTTGCTGATCATACCAACAGGGCACTCTTCCAGATCATTTATGTATATTACAAACAACAGTGGCCCCAACACTGACCCCTGTGGAACACCCTGGTCACCTTTCTCCATTTCGAGAAACTCCCTTCAACTACTACTCTCTGTCTCCTGTTGCTCAACCAGTTCTTTATCCACCTTGCTAGAACACCCTGCAACCATGTGACTTCACTTTCTCCATTAGTCTACAGTGGGGAACCTTATGAAATGCCTTACTAAAGTCCATGTATATGACATCAACAACCCTTCCTTCATCTAACAACTTGGTCACTTCCTCAAAGAACTCTATTACGTTGGTAAGGCATGATCTCCCCTTCACAAAACCATGTTGCCTATCACTGATAAGCCCATTCTTTTCTAAATATAAATAGATCCTATCCCTCAGTACCCTCTCCAGCAACTTTCCCACCACCAACGTCAGGCTCACTGGTCTATAGTTACCCGGAATATCCCTATTACCCTTCCTGTACAGGGGGACAACATGAGCAACCTTCCAGTCCTCTGGCACCTCACCTGTATTTAAGGATGTCACAAAAATATCTGTCAGGGTCCTAACTATTTCCTCTCTCGCCTCCCTCAGCAACCTGGGATAGATCCCATCTGGTCCTGGGGATTTGTCCACCTTAATAACCTCTAGCCTACCCAACACATCTTCCCTAGTTATGCCAACGTGATCCAGACTAATCAAACTTCTATCTCTAATCTCAACATTCATCATGTCCCTCTCCTCAGTGAACACTGATGCTAATCATTCAGAATCTCACCCATTCTCTCAGGTTCAACACACAGCCTTCTTTCATTATCTTCAAGTGGACCAATCCTTTCTCTAGTTACCCGCTTGCTTCTTATATAAGAATAAAATGCTTTGGGATTTTCCTTAATTCTGCTCGCTAAAGCTACATGACCCCTTTTAGCTCGCTTGATTCCTTGGTTTAAGACTTGTCCTACTCTTCCGATATTCTTCCAGGGCCCATTCTGTCCTTAGCTGCCTGAACCTTACGTACGCTTCCGTTTTCCTCTTGGCTAGTCATACAATTTCTCCTGTCATCCACGGTTCACGAATCTTGCCCTTCCCAGGTAAGGATGGCAAATTTCCTTCCCTGAAGGGCATTAATGAACCACATCAGTCTTTCCTAAATTGTCAATAATTTTACAGTCATCAGCAAATTCTTAATTCTAATTTCTTTTTTAACATTGAGTTTAAATTCCACCATTTGCCATGTGGGATTTGAACCCAGGTTCCCAGAATATTAGCAGGGCTTCCTGGATGAACAGACGTGCAATAATATCATTGGACCTTTATCTCCTCTTGAGCTCTTTTACAAGCATCATTAGTCACTAGTTTTAAAATCCTGAAAACTATAATAAGGTGTAACTGGGTTTACATCAATGTACAAGAATCAGAATTAATGAAAAGCTAACTTTATCTTTGTGGAATGTCAAAAGTTTCCAAAATGATAAAGCAACTTTCACACAGTTTTATAATTATTTTCTTTCTCTAAACGTCAGTTTATCTTTAGTTTATCATAATACATTTATACATGTATTTCCCAGTGACCAGTTTGATGTGTTTTCCTGATTCACTGAGCGTCAATTCATCAGTTTAATGTGTTCCCTACTGGCTCGATGACATCAATTCTGTTGCACTCCAAGCCATTTTCTTGACTCCAGTCCAGAGTTAGAGAATTTCCTGCCACAGTTATGGCCAGATTCCTAGTTTGATAGATCTCCTTCGGCAGAGCTCTTTGAGGTTAGTGATAAGTATCTTTGCTTTGCTGCTGAGCACGAAACTCCAGGTCACTGGGCTCTCTCCTTGAAACGCTAGGTCTCTGGAGTGGATTAAGTGTACTATTAGTGATCAGTTAATTTCCAACCTATCCATCTGTTGTCATGTTGTTGTGTGCTTTGTTGAAAGGCTCTGGTTAATGCAGGTGTGGTACAAGATGTGGATGCCTCAAACAGTGCCTCTGGTGGTCAAATGCGGGATATCTCAACAGGTAAACAGGAACGTTGTGCTGTCTTTAAATCACTGCTTAATAGCAAATATGACTACACGCTAAGCATTCGTAGTGTATGTTCATCAAATTATGCAAAGTGACAATTTATTACAGATCTTTACCTGCAGGAAGCCATTCAGCCCATTGTGTCTATGCTAGCTCTTCAACCAGCATTATTACTGAGAGCCATTATCCTGCCTTTATCCTGTTCCCTTATGCATTGATTTAATTCAAATACTCAGCCCATGTTGTCTTCTATGCTCCATTTGAAATTGTTGCTACCACACTTCCAGGCAGTGCATTGCAAACCTGAACAACTTCTGTACAACAGCTTTTTTCCATTTACTGCATTTACAAATCACTTTAAACCGGTGCTCTCTCATTCTCAATCCTTTCACAAGCAGGAACAATTACTCCCTACCTGCTCGACCCAAATCTCTCGTTTCTTTCCGATCTCCTTTCAGTCTTCTTCTTTCTGAGAATAGTACCAAACTCTCTAATCTATCTTTGTAACTGGAGGGGAGTATCCCTGGAACAATTCTAGCCCATCTATTAAACTGAATGGTGTTGACGAAATTCCCACTGCCACAGATGCTGTAATTCAGCACCCGAATCTGATTCACTCCCTGAAGCCCTCATGGAGGTCAAACAGGAGACAGTAACTTTAAAACCACATGGCTAAAGTTATATAGTCCCCAGGAAGCTGAAAGTAGACACAGTGTACAAGGGAGTGAAAGGCTATTGAAAGGACTGCTGTGTGCTAATTTATTTAATTAGATTTTAACTTGATTCAATTCATTCATTTGATTCAAAGGAGTGAATACATTTCCACCTTTTTAAAAACTGTTTGATTTCCTTCTTACTCTTGACAGGAGGAGATGTCCTCAAGCTAGCATCATCCAACTATTAATCCCGAGAGCCAGCTAATGTTCTGGGACCTGGGTTTGAATCCAACCGTGGTGGATGGTGGAACTTGAATTCAGTAAATGTCTGGAATTAAGAATCTAATGATGACCATTAAGCCATTGTTGAAAATCCCATCCTTCAGGGAAGGGGCCTGCAGTCCTTACCTGGTCTGGCTTACACGTGACTCCAGACCCACCACAATGTGGTTCACTCTTACACACATCTGTAAGGAATTAGGGGCAGACAATAAATACTGGTCTGGTCAGTGATGTCTGTATCCTGTGAATGAATAAAAATCATTCAGTCAATGTATTGATTACAGTGCTCAACGATCTAACTTATGATCAATCAGTTGCTCAAACTGATCTGTGATGTTTGATGGTTAATGATTTGGTTGCTGAACTTTTGCCAGTTTTGGTCAGCTTGCTGACTGAGTGACCGCATGGTTTCATGTTAACAGTTCTGACAATACCCAGTACTTGTCTAACTCAATGGTGACACAGTGGCTCAGTGGTTAGCACAGAGCTAGAGACCTGGGTTCGATTCCAGCCTTGGGTGACTGTCTATGTGGAGCTCCCACATTCTGTGTGTGAGTTTCCTCTCATAGTCCAAAGACACGTAGTTTAGTTGGACTGACTATAATAAATTGCCTTTGCAGTATGCATGGATAGGATGGAATGCTATTTGGAGGGTTGGTGCAGACTCAATGGGCTGAATGGCCTTTCCCTGTACTGTTGGGATTCTGTGAACTCTTATGGAGAGTTATCAACTGCAAGTAGAAATTGAAACAGATCATAAAGATGTGGAAACATATTTGCTCCTTAGAAACAAAATGAAGCTAACTACCATGTAACAATCCCTTAAACGGATAGGGGCAATGCATAAATACATCAGGGCATATTAGTCTACTCTTTGGTGGTGAGGTGTGACACCTCCTTAAGCCCAGGAGGATGGTACAACAAACCTTTAATAGACAATGAATACAGAGCATCTGTGTTGAATTAATCCAAACCTGAGTCCAGGGTTACATTGGCCACTGTATTTCTGACAGCATTGGTCTTCCGTACAAAGACCCAGTGGGTGACTGGGAGTCATGGAGGAGATCATTGGCTGATCACCATCCCACCTAAAAACAATCAGATCCACTGGTGTCACCATGTACTCACAACGTTTCAATGTCACTTTCCTTTACAGATGTGGACACAGGAAACAGAGCAGTGAATCTGATTCCTGATGTTTGTCAATCGGAACCACAGATAAAGGAGCACCGAGTGACGGATGAGGCTTCCATTGTGGACACTGGAGTTACTGTAGCCGGAGAAATCCTGTCCACAAAACAACTGATCATTCGCCGTGGGCTAGTCTTCCTCTCAGGACCCCTGGTCCTGGCCATTGGACTGGTCATACACTTCACTCTCTCAAAGGACATGTAGGCCCCAGGGAACAACCCCAGGCAGATCACGGTTACTCATGCAGCAGGAATAGTGAAGGTGTGACCAGAGGACAACGTGAGGCCAAAGTTCACTCAGAAATGTGTTCTTACTGATGAACTCCAATCAACTACTAGATAAATAATAAAAATGAATTATTACCAACAAACAGCTATGTACCAATTTCCAAGTATTTCATCAATAGTTGAAATCTCAGATGGACAGTATTCGGGTTTAAGGTCGAAACAACAGCTTTTCCAATCCTGTCAAGAATAGCTGCCACCATTGGTCAGCGTGGATGTCTGAGACTAGACAGGAACAGTCTCAGTTACACACACCACTTAATCCGGACTCCTTCATCACTAACCTTTGATATATTTACTGTTCAGACAGGGCTCCACTTTGGGGATAGTTATATAGAATCATTTGGAAGATAGGTATAGTGATTATAACAAGGTCAGCCAGTTGGACCTCAGAGAATAGGAGTTCCCTGATTGGGGCTGTTAACCTGGTGCAATCAGGGAGCCCTGGCTGACAGATAGAAACAGGATTGTACCCTGGAGTTGTTCAGGGAGAGGTGGGCGTCACAGGGAGTGGAGTGCATTATTTTCCCCTCCAACTCTATTTTGATTTAATCCCTCCCCTGCCCTTCACTGTTTGATCACGCGGCATTGCCCTTTGATGTGAAGGGCACTGCTTGTCACTGGCCACTCGGATGTTTCCTTTCTTCCTGGTGGTGGAAAGTGAATAAAGATTCGTGCACCTTTCACTGTGTCCCATACCTGCACACACACACCATGGGTGTGGGGGAGAAAAAAAGAACAAAAATGAAACCAAAAAAAACAGGAGTTTCGGAGGTTCTGTTCACTCTGAGAGCTGGCTCTGAGGGAGCAGGATCAGTGTCAAGGACTCTCCGTGTGTAAATAAAGGTGACAGGATACCAGCCTCTGTGGAATTATTTCAGAGGTAGCCATAGATGTCCTCAGCCTTGAACCCAGACTCCATCAAGCTTATTGCTTCTGGTAAAGGCAAGCAAGGAAATGATCTGCTGATGATCACCTATCATCTAACCTCAGACAATGAACAAAACTACTATATAGTGAACACCAACAGCATCAAACAAGGAAGGTAGAAAGGGTGCATAATCTATTTTGGTTAGAAGCCTCTATGTCCATTGGTAAGAGGGGCTTGGTAGTACTGCTACTGATCAGATTAGCTGTGTCCTGAATGACACAGTTGACAGAACAGGCCTATGTCTGTGATGACAGAAATAACACAAGGGAATAACACAGTTGACTTCATCCTCATCAGTTTATCTTTTGCAGATATATCAATCATGTTGTTGGTTGGAGTAACCTTGTAAGATTGTGTCACCTGCCAAATCAACTAGCCCTGAAAATGGATGGCACTGGAACGTTGGGCCCACACCCGACCGTCGCTGGCAATGCAGAGCCCGCGGGGGCTATGTCGCGATGACTTGCAGGGCCACTGTGTTGAGCATGAAAGCCTAGGGCGTGGGCGCAGGTGGAGACGCGGCCAGTGCAGATCGTGGGGGTAATATTCAAACAAGAACTTTGAAGGCTGAAATGGAGACCTTTCAGCCCATCGATTATGCTCTGCCTTTCAGTGAGATCATGGCTGATCTGATCATCCCCAACCCCACTTTCCCAGCTTTCGCCCAAAACCCTTGATTCCCCTCACTGATTTTAAACTCAGTCTGGAGTATCCTTAATAACCCAGCCTCAACAGCCCTCAGCAGTAAAGAATTATAAATATTCATACCCTCTAAGAATAGAAAAACCTCTTCATCTTTGTCTTAAATATGTGCCCCCCCCCTTACTCTGAGGTTACAGTCTCTGGTCTCTACTGTCCCACAGTGGGAGAGAACCTTCACACATCTACCCTGTCAAACCCCCTTAGAACATCTATGTTTCAGTACAGTCTCCTTTCTTAAACTCCAATGAGTTCAGACCTAACCTACTCAACCTCTCATAAGAAAATCCCTTCATACCTGATATTAGCTGAGTGAACCTTTTCTGCACTATCTTCTATGATTTATGGATGAGGACTCTCAAATCCCCCTGTTCTGTGGCTTCTGCCATTTAAATAGTATTGAGCTTCTCTATTCTTCCGGCCAAAGTGCATAACCTTGGGAGATCAAGTTGTGTCTCCATACTCTCCACCATGACTGTGTGGCGTTGCACTGCTATGTAAATGCAAGTCTTCCTTCTCATTGCTAAAATGTAAAGGTTGGAGAGCAGAAATACTGCTTCTGAATATATTCAGTGGCTGAAGAGCAGCAGTCAATAAAGTGGGTAAAATGTTGAACTGGAGAGTGAAACGTATGTGAGACGTTGTCCTTCTAAAGCCACCCAGGGTTCTGACCTGGCACCATCAGACAGGCATCGGGTTCATCAAATAACAAAGAAAGCTTTAAGGGTTGGAGGTGGGGCAGAGGTAAAAGTGAGATTTTTCTATTCAACACGGTGCCTCAGGAAACCCTGAAAATCTCTAAAGACTACCTTGGAGGGTAGTCATCATTATACCGTAGGAAACAGTTTTCACATTGCTCCCACAGACAATGTCTGAGGGATAAATATCAGCCTGGATGCCAAGGAGATCTCACCAGATCCTCATTGAAATAGTATCAAGGAAACTTTACATTCAGTTGAGAGCATTTGTTTAATGTCTCAGTCTAAGCAATTCTCACACTGGAGCATTCCTTCAGTGCTGTGCAGGTTAAGTGGATTGCCTGTGGTATAGTGCCCAAGGATACATAGGTTACCTGGATTAGTCATGGGAGATACAGGATTACAGAGAATAGGGTTGGGGGAAATGGGTCTGGGGTGGGTTGCTCTTCCGAGGGTCAGTGTGATCTCGATGGGCTGAATGGCTGCTTCTGCACTGTAGGGATTCTATGATCTCTGTGTTTTAGAGAAGGCAGCTAAATGGTGCCAACCTCTGGGGAGAAAAGTAGAACAAATGATACTGAGATAAACAAAATTAACAGTAAAATTTGTGAATGATGCACACTGTCTTATACACCTCAAAATGGAGCTCCTGCACTCCTGTCCATTTCTTCCCAAGTATGACTTTTGTTTACTGGATTAATCAGGAACAGAATTGGACTTTAAATATCACAATTAAGGCAAGGCACATACCATTTAACCAGACAGTCATATTAAAACAGTTGGGTGGTTATTTATGGCACAGATTCAATGGGCCAAAGGGCCTTTTTCTATGCTGTAAGCCTCCATGACTCTACTTCAGACTGAAGTCAGAGAGATATTTTACACTCTGAATAGATAAATATAAGATAAGGTAAGGTGTATTCACTGATTTACTGCATGTTTTATTTCCCAGATTTAACTCAGAGGACACTCCAATTGTAAATCCACAGCATTTTCATTTAATTAACTTTAATCTTACACGCATCATCCCTGACCGAGCCCAGGTCAGCTCCCTGTGATGTGAATTCCGTGTGCCTGTCTACAGACTATAGCCATCTTAATCAGTTAACAGCCATCATAATCAAACACAGATTAAATAAAACCATTGAAACCATCAGGAAAAAACATAGGTATGTACTCGATCAATAGCTCGGGTGACTGTCGGCTTTTTCTGATGGACAAATTAAGATCATTCAAATGCCCATCCTGATGTACTACTCATATTACGCTACTTAACTAAATAAGAGCTCATGGTGTTGACGATGGTAAGTTAGCATCGACAGAGGATTGGCTAACTAATAGAAGACAGAGTGTTTGGATAAGGAGCATTTTCAGGATGGCAATCTGTAACTAGTGAGTGCCACTAGGTTTGCAAGTATTTACAATATATATTAACGACGTGGAGAAGGAAAGTGAATGTTCTATCGCTGAGTTTGTGGATGACACAAAAATAAATGGGAGGGCAGGTGGTGAGGGTGACACAAAGAGACTTCGGATGGACATAGACAAGTTAAATGAATGGGCAAAGACTTGGCAGATGGAACGTAATGTGGAAAAATGTGAGGCAATGTACTTTGACAAAAAGAATACAGGAGTTGCATTTTTTTAAAATGGAAGAAGACGACAGAACAGAGTGATTTGGGAGTGCCCATGCATAAACCACAAAAACCCAGCATACATTCAGTAGGTCACAGGAAAGTAAATTGAATGTTGGCTTTTATTTCAAAAGGAATAGAGTATAAAAGTGGGGAGGTTTTGAAAAAAACCATACAAGGAAATGGTCAGACCACAATTAGAATAACTATGAATAGTTTTGGTGCCCTTGTCCGTGGATACTCCCCACCTCTTCCTCCACTACACTGATGACTGCATTGGCGCCACCTCATGCTCTCGCGAGGAGGTTGAGCAATTCATCAACTTCACCAACACATTCCACCCTGACCTTAAATTCGGTCGCCTGAGATAGAAATGGAGAGGTCTAGGAAGGGGAGGGAGGAGTCTGAGACGGTCCAGGTAAATTTGAGGTCGGGGTGGAAGGTGTTGGTAAAGTGGATGAACTGTTCAACCTCCTCATGGGAGCACGAGGTAGCGCCGATACAGTCATCGATGTAGCAGAGGAAAAGGTGGGGGGTGGTGCCAGTGTAGCTGCAGAAGATGGACTGTTCCACATATCCTACGAAGAGGCAGGCTTGGCTGGGGCCCATGCGGGTGCCCATGGATACTCCTTTGGTTTGTTAATTCCTCTTGTGGGAGAGTCTATCACCAAATAACATAATCTCAGTGTTAAGGGGTCACCCATTTAGGACAGAGATAAGGAACAATTTCTTCTGTCAGAGAGGAGTGAATCGATGGAATTCTTTATTGCAGAGGGCTATTGAGCCTGGGTCATTAAGTCTATTCAGGGCTGAGTTAGACAGATTTTTAATTGGCAAAGGAAGCAAAGGTTCTGGGGAAAAGGCAGGAAAGTGGGGGTAAGGATAATCAGACCAGCCATGATCTCAGTGAATGGTGACTCAATGACTCAATGTGCTGAGTGGCCTATTTCTGTTCCCACGTCTTGTGGTCTGTGATCCCCTGACATAGCAACAATGTGCAGAAATCCAAACATTATTACATAAGATGTGGCTATGAGGTATTTCCTGTCACACAGTTTCACAATGAATGATAAAATTAATGATTAGCTTGACTGTAATGTAAATCCTGGGAAAGTCTTGGCTTGCAGCCTGGTACCTCAAGTTCTCAATCTAAGCAGAATGTCTCTTGGCAAAGTAGTGATAAATTTATCAAATACTTTGGAATTACTACTGCAAGATCAACTCTGAAAAACTCTGGTGGCCAACAAAAAGTGATCACAAAGATCAAAGAGGCAAGACTAGTTTAGCTGATATTCCAAAACGCTTACTTATTCAACATGAGCTAAAGAATTTCAAAATCATTTAACTAAGCATTCTGAAACACAAGAGCACAAAAGCAAATGAAATCATTCAGCTCATTACACCTGCGTTGGTTCTTCGAAAGTGACCCTTCGTTTGAACCTTATGCCTGCTCTTTTCCCATAGCCCTTCAAAATGTCCTTTACAAGTATTTATCTTATTATATTCTAAAAGTTGCTGGTGAATCTGTTTCCACCATGCTTTTAGACCATATACACTTGCTGAGTAAAAGACTTCTTGTCTCTACTCGCGTGTTTTTGCGAATGATTTTGAATGCGACTCCTCTGCAAACTGACCTTGCCCCCATTGCCTGCCCCAACATCGGGGAAACAGTTTCTCCTGCTCTACGCAATCATCATCTTGTTTTAATTTGGAGCATCTCTTATAACTCCTCTCTGAGAGCTCTGGAATAAGTCCAACAAAGTTACCCCACGGTCATTCAGGAGAATTCGTCAGAGGAATGGAAATCGCAAGTAATGGGGTCCTCTATTGTACAACAGCATGGGGACCACTCTCCTGAACACAATGAACAACACATGTGAGTGATTACAGATTAAATACCGGAGTTCCACATAACGCAGCAGGCTGTCACTAAAAAAGGAAACACATGCCTATGACTGACTTTTCACCAGGTAGTCCATCACCTCCATTGAAAACTACTCTCTGTGTGTAGTATTTCAGGCTCTCTCTCCTGAAGTGGAGAAACTGGTGTTGGACTGGGGTAGACAAAGTCAGAAGTCACATGACTCCAGGTTATAGACCAACAGGCTCTTCAGGGCTTCACCTGATGAAGAGGCAGCGTTCCAAAAGCTTGTGATTTCAAGTAAATCTGTTCGACTATAACCCAGGGTCATGTGACTTCTAATATTGTTCACTCCTGAAGAATCTGGCGCTAATTTTCCAGTTAAATCTCAGTCATGGACGTCCCAATCAGTGAGAAACAGTCTTGGTCTATCAACGTCCCTGTTCTCTTCAATACCTTCAACATTTTAATCAAGTCATGCCTCACCATTTTAAATTCCCGGGAACATAAAAGTTTGTGTGATTTCTCCTCATAGTGTCATCCTTGGAATTCAGATTTTTTTCAGGTAAACCGAGACGACATCGCCATTTTGGTTAGATTGTCCTTGCCAGGATGTGATGCCCAGAAATGCACACAGTACTCCAGGTCTGGTCTCACAAGGGCTTTGGAAAAGTGTAATGTTTCTTCAACCTGACCTTGTATTCTAGTCTTCTAGGTGGCCATGGAGTATATCAATGAAGAACCCAATGCTGCTGCACATATGTAGCTCAAAGGGAGGTCTTTGGATAGACAGTAAGATCATAAGAAATAACAACAACAGTAGGCTATTCAGCCCCTTGAGCCTGTTCCGCCATTCAATAGGACCATGCCTGATATGATTTTCTTCACATACACTTTCCAACATTTTCTCTGTAATCATAATTCCCAACTGGTTAAGAATCTATCTCAGTCTTTAATACACACGAGGACTCTGCCCCCACAGCTCTCTGAGGAAAGGGGTTCTAAAGACTCACAACCTTCTGAGAAAAGGAAATCTTCGCCGTTCAGTCTTATATTGGTGCCCCTTAACTGTAGGATTACTCCCTTTGGTCCGAGATTATCCCATGAGGGAAAACATCCTTTCAGCACTGACCCCCCGCCCCCCCACCCCCAAGCCCTTTAAGAATCCTGGGTGTTTCAATGAGATCACCTCTCACTCTTCTAAACTCCAAAGATAGTGATGAAGGAAACAAATCCACTCTGATTTTACGTTATTTAGTTACGAGCTAGTGAGACTAATTGCACTATCACTATCACTGTCTGAGAATCATCAATTAACTCACTGCTGGCTCTGGATTGAGACCGTGATCTGTGTAGTCTCCACTGTAATGACTATGTTTTTCTTTCATTTAGAGCTTTTTAAAATTGTGGACTGGAATTGTACGTGTTCTGCGAGGATTGTGGCATGTTTTCAAAAGAAGGTAACCTGGCCCTCATTGGGTATAATGCTGCTCAAACAAGCAATGGGTGAAATTAAGGTTGGAGATGAACTAGAGCTGAGGCACACTGTATTCACACTGAAGCTGAGGGTCACTGTATTCGCACTGGAGCTGAGGGTCACTGTATTCACACTGGAGCTGGGGCACACTGTATTCAGATGGACTGGAGCTGAGGGTCACTGTATTCACACTGGAGCTGGGGCACACTGTATTCACACTGGAGCTGAGGGTCACTGTATTCACACTGGAGCTGGGGCACACTGTATTCACACTGGAGCTGAGGGTCACTGTATTCGCACTGGAGCTGGGGCACACCGTATTCACACTGGAGCTGGGGCACACTGTATTCAGATGGACTGGAGCTGAGTGTCACTGTATTCACACTGGAGCTGGGGCACACTGTATTCACACTGGAGCTGAGGGTCACTGTATTCACACTGGAGCTGAGGGTCACTGTATTCACACTGGAGCTGAGGCACACTGTATTCAGATGGACTGGAGCTGAGGGTCACTGTATTCACACTGGGGCTGAGGGTCACTGTATTCACACTGGAGCTGAGGGTCACTGTATTCAGATGGACTGGAGCTGAGGGTCACTGTATTCACACTGCAGCTGAGGCACACTGTATTCAGATGGACTGGAGCTGAGGGTCACTGTATTCACACTGGAACTGAGGGTCACTTATTCACACTGGAGTTGAGGCACACTGTATTCAGATGGACTGGAGCTGGGGGTCACTGTATTCACACTGAGGCTGAGGGTCACTGTATTCACACTGGGGCTGAGGGTCACTGTATTCAGATGGACTGGAGCTGAGGGTCACTGTATTCACACTGGGGCTGAGGGTCACTGTATTCACACTGGAGCTGATGCACACTGTATTCAGATGGACTGGAGCTGAGGGTCACGGTGTTCACACTGGGGCTGAGGGTCACTGTATTCACACTGGAGCTGAGGCACACTGTATTCAGATGGACTGGAGCTGAGGCACACTGTATTCACACTGGAGCTGAGGCACACTGTAGTCACACTGGAGCTGAGGCACACTGTATTCTCACTGGGGCTGAGACACACTGTATTCAGATGGACCGGAGCTGAGGCACACTGTATTCACACTGGAGCTGAGGCTCATTGTTTTCATACTGGAGCTGAGGCACACTGTATTCACACTGGGTCTGAGGGTCACTGTATTCACACTGGGGCTGAGGGTCACTGTGTTCACACTGGGTCTGAGGGTCACTGTATTCACACTGGGGCTGAGGGTCACTGTATTCACACTGGAGCTGAGGCACACTGTATTCACACTGGAGCTAAGGGTTACTGTATTCACACTGGAGCTGAGGTACACTGTATTCAGATGGACTGAAGCTGAGGGCCACTGAATTCACACTGGAGCTGAGGCACACTGTATTCACACTGGAGCTGAGGGTTACTGTATTCACACTGGAGCTGAGGGTTACTGTATTCACACTGGAGCTGAGACACACTGTATTCAGATGGACTGGAGCTGAGGCACACTGTATTCACACTGGAGCTGTGGCTCACTGTATTCACACTGGAGCTGAGGCACAATGTATTCACACCGGAACTGACACACACCGTATTCACACTGGAGCTGAGGGTCACTGTATTCACACTGGATCGGAGGCACATTGTACTCAGTTGGACTGAGGCTGAGGGACACTGTATTCACACTGGAGCTGAGGCACACTGTATTCACACTGGAGCTGAGGGTCACTGTATTCACACTGGAGCTGAGGCACACTATATTCACACTGGAGTTGGGGCACACTGTATTCAGATGGACTGGTGCAGAGACACACTGTATTCACACTGGAGCTGTGGCTCACTGTATTCACACTGGAGCGGAGCACACTGTATTCACACTGGAGCTGAGGTACACAGTATTCAGATGGACTGGAGCTAAGGCACACTGTATTCACACTGGAGCTGAGGCACACTGTATTCAGATGGACTGAAGCTGAGGCACACTGTATTCACACTGGAGCTGAGGCACACTGTATTCAGTTGGACTGGAGCTGAGGCACACTGTATTCACACTGGAGCTGAGGCACACTGTATTCACACTGGAGCTGACGGTCACTGTATTCAGATGGACTGGAGCTGAGGCACACTGTATTCACACTGGAGCTGAGGCACACTGTATTCAGATGGACTGGAGCTGAGGCACACTGTATTCACACTGGAGCTGGGGCACACTGGAGCTGAGGGTCACTGTATCCAGATGGAGTGGAGCTAAGTAACATTGTATTCAGATGGACTGAAGCTGAGGTACACTGTATTCACACTGGGGCTGAGGCACACTGTATTCACATTGTGGCTGAGGCACACTGTATTCAGATGGACTGGAGCTGGGGCACACTGTATTCACACTGGAGCTGAGGCACACTGTATTCACACTGGAGCTGAGGTACACAGTATTCAGATGGACTGGAGCTAAGGCACTCTGTATTCACACTGGAGCTGAGGCACACTGTATTCAGATGGACTGAAGCTGAGGCACACTGTATTCACACTGGAGCTGAGGCACACTGTATTCACACTGGAGCTGAGGCACACTATATTCACACTGGAGTTGGGCGCACTGTATTCAGATGGACTGAAGCTGAGTCACACTGTATTCACACTGGAGCTGAGGCACACTGTATTCACACTGGAGCGGAGAACACTGTATTCACACTGGAGCTGAGGCACACTGTATTCAGATGGACTGAAGCTGAGTCACACTGTATTCACACTGGAGCTGAGGCACACTGTATTCACACTGGAGCTGACGGTCACTGTATTCAGATGGACTGGAGCTGAGGCACACTGTATTCACACTGGAGCTGAGGCACACTGTATTCAGATGGACTGGAGCTGAGGCACACTGCATTCACACTGGAGCTGGGGCACACTGTATTCACACTGGAGCTGAGGCACACTGTATTCAGATGGACTGGAGCTGAGGCACACTGTATTCACACTGGAGCTGAGGCACACTGTATTCAGATGGACTGGTGCGGAGACACACTGTATTCACACTGGAGCTGTGGCTCACTGTATTCACACTGGAGCGGAGAACACTGTATTCACACTGGAGCTGAGGCACACTGTATTCAGATGGACTGAAGCTGAGTCACACTGTATTCACACTGGAGCTGAGGCACACTGTATTCACACTGGAGCTGACGGTCACTGTATTCAGATGGACTGGAGCTGAGGCACACTGTATTTACACTGGAGCTGAGGCACACTGTATTCAGATGGACTGGAGCTGAGGCACACTGTATTCACACTGGAGCTGGGGCACACTGGAGCTGAGGGTCACTGTATCCAGATGGAGTGGAGCTAAGTAACATTGTATTCAGATGGACTTAAGCTCAGGTACATTGCATTCACACTGGGGCTGAGGCACACTGTATTCACACTGTGGCTGAGGCACACTGTATTCACACTGTGGCTGAGGCACACTGTATTCAGATGGACTGGAGCTGGGGCACACTGTATTCACACTGGAGCTGAGGCACACTGTATTCAGATGGACTGGAACTGAGGGTCACTGTATTCACACTGGAGCTGGGGCATACTGTATTCACACTGGAGCTGAGGCACACTGTATTCACACTGGAGCTGAGGCACACTGTATTCAAATGGACTGGAACTGAGGGTCACTGTATTCACACTGGAGCAGAGGGTCACTGTATTCACACTGGAGCTGAGGATCACTGTATTCATACTGGAGCTGAGGGTCACTGTATTCACACTGGAGCTGACGCACACTATTCAGATGGACTGGAGCTGAGGCACACTGTATTCAGATGGACTGGAGCAGAGGGTCACTGTATTCACACTGGAGCTGAGGTACACTGTATTCAGATGGACTGGAGCTGAGGGTCACTGTATTCGCACTGGAGCTGAGGGTCACTGTATTCACGCTGGAGCTGAGGCACACTGTATTCACACTGCAGTTGAGGGTCACTCTATTCACACTGGAGCTGAG
Source organism: Chiloscyllium plagiosum (assembly GCF_037043375.1). Taxonomy (NCBI): domain Eukaryota; kingdom Metazoa; phylum Chordata; class Chondrichthyes; order Orectolobiformes; family Hemiscylliidae; genus Chiloscyllium; species Chiloscyllium plagiosum. The sequence continues at coordinate 12,593,770 of NW_028270169.1, read as the reverse complement.
GGTCACTGTATTCACACTGGAGCTGTGGTACACTGTATTCAGATGGACTGGAGCTGAAGGTCACTGTATTCGCACTGGAGCTGTGGCACACTGTATTCACACTGGAGCTGAGGGTCACTGTATTCACACTGGAACTGAGGCACACTGTATTCACGCTGGGGCTGAGGGTCACTGTATTCACACTGGAGCTGAGGCACACTGTATTCACACTGGAGCTGAGGCACACTGTATTCACACTGGAGCTGAGGGTCACTGTATTCACACTGGAACTGAGGCACACTGTATTCACACTGGAGCTGAGGGTCACTGTATTCACACTGGAGCTGAGGCACACTGTATTCACGCTGGGGCTGAGGGTCACTGTATTCACACTGGAGCTGAGGCACACTGTATTCACACTGGGGCTGAGGGTCACTGTATTCACACTGGAGCTGAGGTACACTGTATTCAGATGGACTGGAGCTGAGGGTCACTGTATTCGCACTGGAGCTGAGGCACACTGTATTCACACTGGGGCTGAGGGTCACTGTATTCGCACTGGAGCTGAGGTACACTCTATTCACACTGGGGCTGAGGGTCACTGTGTGCACACTGGAGCTGAGGGTCACTGTATTCACACTGGAGCTGAGGCACACTGTATTCACACTGGAGCTGAGGGTCACTGTATTCAGATGGACTGGAGCTGAGGCACACTGTATTCGCATTTGGGCTGAGGGTCACTGTATTCAGATGGACTGGAGCTGAGGCACACTGTATTCGCATTTGGGCTGAGGGTCACTGTATTCAGATGGACTGGGGCTGAGGGTCACTGTATTCAGATGCGCTGGAGCTGAGGCACACTGTATTCAGATGGACTGGAGCTGGGGGTCTTTGTATTCACACTGGGGCTGAGACACACTGTATTCAGGTGGACTGGAGCTGAGGCACACTGTATTCACACTGGAGCTGAGGGTCACTGTATTCACACTGGAGCTGAGGGTCACTGTATTCACACTGGAGCTGAGGGTCACTGTATTCAGTTGGAGCTTTGGTCAGTAACAAGATGAGTGATCTATGACTAGTGACCAGTTTAGATAACAAAGGCTTTTTGCCTGTTAATAACCAGGTGATTAATTCCCTGATAACTGAATCAGCTGGGTCTGGGACCATGATACAGAGAGAAACTGTCTGATGTTCACCAGCAAGGAGCTCTTTCCTCATTCTCTTCAGTAAAGGCACTCTAAACCTGAAGGTAGCTGAAAATGTGTTGCTGGAAAAGCGCAGCATGTCAGACAGCATTCAAGGAACAGGAGAATCGACGTTTCGGACATAAGCCCTTCTTCAGGAATGATTCCGAAGAAGGGTTTATGCCCGAAACGTCGATTCTCCTGTTCCTTGAATGCTGCCTGACCTGCTGCGCTTTTCCAGCAATACATTTTCAGCTCTGATCTCCAGCATCTGCAGTCCTCACTTTCTCCTCGAAGATTTTAACCTACTGCAAATCCTCTTGCAAGGATGCCTTCCTTGAAGAAGCTCTCTTCCTCCCTCTACAAGGATTTCAGTGAGTCCCTCTCTCACTGCACACCCCAGGTCATCTTCTCTGCACAGAAGCTCTTCAGCCACGTTCTCAAACAGTCTCGCTACCACAGCCACATCTCCTTCCTCAGCACCTGCCTACGGAACTGACTGATCCCGCACGGACTCCGGACCACGTTCTGACCAACAAAATTTGGACCCAACCAGGACAATCAGTACCTACAACAAATCCGAAGCCTCCTGCAACAGACCTCCCTCCGGATCCATTCCTGAAGAAGGGCTTATGCCCGAAACATCGATTCTCCTGTTCCTTGGATGCTGCCTGACCTGCTGCGCTTTTCCAGCAACAGATTTTCAGCTCTGATCTCCAGCATCTGCAGTCCTCACTTTCTCCTCAAAGATTTAAACCTGAAGGTAACTAGACTACGCTTCCTTCACCAGTTGCTGTAAATTATGACTCATATTTAAGAGGTTGAGTGAACTAGCCCCACCCTGTGCCTTTGCAAACCAGTGGAAATATTTGAAACAGGAAGGCTACGAGAGAGGAAGTTTAAAAGAGATGTGCGAGGCAAGGTTTTCTCACAGAAGGTGGTGAGTACCTGGAACACGCTTCTAGAGGAGGTGGTGGAAGCAGACCCAATAGCAGCATTCAAGATTCATCTGGATGACCACATGAATAGGAAGGGAATAGAGGGACACGGATGCTGTAAGTGAAGACAGTTTTAGTATGGAAGGGAAAAATGTGGCGGCACAGGCTTGCAGGGCTGAAGGGTCTGTTTCTGTGCTGTATTGTTCTTGGAAGGCTGAGAATGAAGGACTAACTCAGCAGATCCTGTGAACAAAGAGAGCGGAATGCTTTCCTGGTTTTCCCTCAATCCATGTGTTTCTTTTCCTCTTGTCCATCCCTGAGTGTCTGTGTGGGAAGGGGTGAGGTTACAAGGGAATTAAAGCTTTAGTTTGTAGTGTTTATACTGATGGCTGCCTTAAGTGTCCAGTAACTTATAATAATAATAATTCTTGTTAAATGTAGAAACTTGGTCTGTGCTTTTTATCAACATCGGCCTCAAAATCAGATAATTGAGGAACCTTTGTGTATTTTTAAAAATACACTTGAACTTTAGTGGGAGGTCTGGGAATAACAAGACTTGATTTCAGCGTGGTAACCCCAGGGAGATGTGACACTATGGCTTCGCTACCAGCTATTAGCCAAATATATCTATAGGTTAATCTGCTAGGGTCAATTGTTTGATGTTTTTTGCTTTATTATCAGATGGGTGAGTTTTTTGCAGAATTGTATAGTCCAGGAATTTGTGTACCTTGGCAACATATGGTGGGTGGCACAGTGGCTCAGTGGTTAGATGCTGCCTCACAGTGCCAGGGTCCCGAGTTCGATTCCAGCCTTGGGGGACTGTTTGTGTGGAGTTTGCACATTCTCCCAGTGTCTGCGTGGGTTTCCTCCATGCGCTCTGGTTTCCTCCCACAGTCCAAAGATGTGCAGATCAAGTGAATTGGCTGTGGTAAATTGCCTATCATGTTATGTGCATTAGTCAGAGGAAAATGGGCCTGGGTGGGTTACTCTTCAGAGGGTCGGTGTGGGCTTGTTGGGCCACACGACCTGTTTCCACACTGTAGGGAATCTAATCTAAAATCCCAGGCTATCATCATAGCTTACGGGATGGGAAGTCTTCTGCAGACACATCGTCATCAAACCCAACTTCTAAGCGACAGGAGTGAATTTCTCTGCCACCTACTCCTGAACAACCATCACTTTGTTCGTCTCTGGTTCTAATATCTCATCAAATACCTCTGTGTCGAGTATTGTGTGGTAACACGCGATTGAAGAGCCTGGGGAGATTTAATTGCATTAATGTTTTAATATGGATGCAATTTTTTGTTGTGCACTGACAGGGCTAGAAATAATTGTGACTCGGATTGTTCCGCCAAACCCCACGAAGAAGATTAGGATCACCGCAACACTGATTTATTTTCCCATTTCCATGTTCATAAAAATCGTCTCCAGCTTCAGTCAATGATTTAAAGAGTGCCAAATGGGAGGTCTTTGAGCTGATTGAAACCAGATTAAAAAAAGCCACTGAGTTGTCTCTGGTCCTGTTTTGAGTGAGCAGGTGCCTACACCAGTGAAGGCCCAGTTACTAAAATGGACACATGCTCTTTAAAAGATGACAAGAGTCTGTTTGAACCGTCTTCCTTCTGAACTGTACTATAATTGACATTCCTTACACATTCATTGTTGCGAAGAACATGAGAAATGAGATAACATACAGAGCAGTGGTTACATCTTTTACTGCTGTTCTACTGACCATAGAAGGTGACCTGGATTTTCACTTGTCTCTGTAAAGTTCACTGGAGCCTATAATACTTCAGCAATAGTCCAATCCCCAGTATAAGTAACCCTGAAAGGATGGCTAATCCCCGACGGACAATCAGTTGTTTCACAGATAACTGTTCTTGCACGTTCATTTTAGGGGCTGAGGTCTCTTCTCTCATTTGTCCAGTGTTAACATTATTCTCCACTGGAGTGGCATCTCCTACTGTAATGGCCGCAATGTTTCCTGAATGGACTTCTGTAAAATAAACAGTGTTCTTTTTTATTTATTTGTGGGACATCGATATCACTGGCTGGCCAGCATTTATTGCCTGTACCTAGTAGCAATTGAAACAATTGAGTGGCTTACTAGGCCATTTCCGAGTCCACACATTTCTGTGGGTCTGGAGTCGAATGTCAGCCAGACCAGGTAAGGATGGATGGCAGTTTCCTTCCCTATAGGGCAGGAGTGAACGTGATTGCATTTTCCTGACAATGGTTTCATGGAAATCAGTAGATTCTTAATTCCAGATACTTTTTATTGAATTCAAATTCCACCATCTACCATGGCAGGATTTGAACCTGGGTCCCCAGAACATTAGCTGAGCTTCCGGATTAATAGTCTAGCAATAATATCACGAGGCCATCACCTCCCCTATGCTGAAATATTGTGAATCCAGTCTGAGACCAGGAAATCAAGAGGTAAGTTTAACAAAAACATATTCCTAATGGAGGAACAGTGCTGAAGAGTGGGTGTCGATCAGAGATAATTACTGAATTATAGCTCCCCATGAGGGAGCTAAATATAAACTGAAAAATGAGAGAGTAATCTTCTTCAAGATTACGTAAGGGTTGAGAGTTGCTATCACAATAATTAAAAATTCTAAGCTGTTCACGACTCCTCCAATGTATTCCTACATACACAACTCCAATCGACCTACTGTAATTACACTCCTCTGTCAGGGCATGGGCTGTAGTGCTCCCGCAGGCTGGAGGGTGCATTACAGGGTGACAATTTTCCAAAGGCTGTTTCTTTTTTTTCTTTTTTTTCCTTTTTTTTAACCCCCACACTACCGCCTAACTGTGGTAGTGCTTATTTTTTCCCCAGCACTCATGGTGTGTGTGTGCAGGTGTGAGACACAGTGAGAGACACAAAGTGCATGAATCTTTATTCAATTTCCACCACCAGGAAGATAGGAAAACACCCGAGTGACCAGTGACAAGCACTGCCCTTCACATCAAAGGGCAGTGCTGTGTGATCAAACAGTGAAGGGGAGGGTGGGGACTAAATCAAAATAGAATTGGAGGGGGAAATAATGCACTCCACTCCCTGCGGCGCCCACCTCTCCCTGAACAACTCCAGGACACCCGGGCCCTAACGTAACCGCGGAAGAGGGACAGGCAGTCGGCCTTAACGACCCCCTCCACGGCCCGCTGCCTCGACCTGTTCATGGCCAGTTTGGCCAGGTCCAGGAGCAGATCCATGAGGAGGTCTTCAGACCTGCCCTCCCTCCTCCGTACCAGGTGCCCAAAGATCAGGAGCGTGGGACTGAAGTGCAACCAAAAGCAGAGGAGGAGGTTTTTGAGAAAATCAAAAAGGGAGTGCAAACGCCCACACCCAATATACACGTTGTCTACGGACTCCACAGCGCCACAGAACAGGCAGTTGGGCTGGGAGTCCGTGAACCACCACAATCTGCGGTTGCAGGGGACTGCTGCGTGCAGCACCCTCCATCCCAGATCCCCGAGAGACAGGGGGAGGACTCCCGCGTAGAGAGCCCTCCACTGGGGATCCCCACCACCCGGTTGCAAATGGGCACGCCAAGGCGTGTCCGGACGGTGGATGAGGGAGAAGAGGTGGACGGTGTGCAGCAGCAGTCTATACAGGGCCCTCCTTTTTACCCCCTGGAAGGGAACAAAACTAAAATTCCGGAGGCGGCTCAGGTTGTGGGGCACAGGCTCCCGCGGGAAGTACGGGACCTTGGGGCCAATGTGAAATTCCGGCCGGGCTGGGGTGAGTGCGGACGGGATCCCACCGCACACCTGAGCGTCCTCCAACTGGTGCACTACGTCGGGTCCGAGCACCGCCGTTTTGAGGCGTCGGATGGCTATGTCCAGCGGCAGCGTCCAGCCCAGGCCCCCGGCACCCAGCACGTCCCCGACCCTGGTCACCCTCGCCGCCGCGGCCCTCCCCTCCGACAGCCACTCGAACCCGCGAGTACGGAGGTGCGGATTCCTGAGCAACGGCTCCCTGACGACAGCCGCTACTCCAGCCGGAGGGTAGGCGTGGCGCGATTCGACCATGTTCCAGACAGTGATCAGGTCCTGGTAAAAGACAGGCAGCGTCTTGAGGGCGACCTCCAAACCGTCACGGTCGATGAACAGGAGCTGCGTGTCGTAGTTGAGGTTACGCACCTGGCGGAAAAAAAACGTCGCCAGGGCACACCACCTAGGAGGAGGCTCGACGTAAAGATATCGTCGCAAGGTCTGAAGGCGGAACGTTGCGACCTGGATGCAGACGCACACCAGCGACTGACCGCCCTCCTCAATAGGGAGACTCAACCTGCACAGCGACTCAGTGCATCTTTTTGTCCCAGAAGAAGTCGACCAACGTTCTCTGGATGTCAGCGACAAAGCCAGGAGGAGGGACCAAAGTGACCAGCCGGTACCACAGCATGGCGGCCACCAGCTGGTTTATGACCAGCACTCAACTCCTGTAAGATAGCACTCGGAGCAGTCCTGTCCAGCGGCCTGGGCAAGCCGAGACTTTGGCCTCCAGCTCCTGCCAGTTGGCCGGCCAGGATTCCTCAGCCGGGCTGAGGTAGACCCCCAGGTAGAGGAAATGGGTGGTACTCCAGCTGAACCCCCGTAACTCCTCCGGCAGAGAGTCCACCCGCCATGGACCGACCAGTCGTCTGGAACATTTGGCCCAGTTGATCCTGGCGGAAGACGCTGCCGAGTACACGGCCTGACACTAGCGCATCCTCCCCAGGTCAGCCGGGTCGAAAGGGTGTTTCTATCGTGTGTTCTGAAGAAGGGTTACTGGACTCAAAACGTTAACTCTGCTTTCTTCCCACAGATGCTGCCTGACCTGCTGAGTTTCTTCAGCAATTTCTGTTATTGTTTCCTTCATAAATATTGACATAGATATTTAGAATGACAAATACAAGGACAAAACATGGCCAAATGGAAATAGATAAATCGTGGAAAGGGACAATTTGGCAGAACTATGGGGGAGGAGCAACTGAGTCGAAGTCTGATTGGATATCCTTTTTCAAAGTGATAGCAGGGTCTGAGGGGCTGATTGGCCATGTTAGGAGGTGATTTAATGATACTACAAGTGTCTTTAATATCAGAAAGCAATTGCACTACATCCTTGGGATCAGAGAATGACAGATTGGGTGAACTAATGAGGGGATATAAATGGAGTGATTATCCAGAATGTCATCATAGCTCCTGTACATGATGTCACCTGATCACAATATCCAGCAGGAAATGCCTGTGTGAACTTGCACCACTGTGTCACCAGCGGGGCAGGAGGAGGCTGGGGAGGAGATTGGGGGGAGGGGGGATGGTGCTACAGTGGGCAAAGCTAGGGGTGGTCGTGGGGGATGTGGGGGAGACAAATGGAGGCTGATATTATCAGCCGCTGGAGGGTGAGTCTGAAGAGGAGACTGAGGTCACCAGACTGGGGAGTGGGAGGGAGGATGAGGCAGGGGAGGGCGAGGAGAAAATTAGGGGTGAAGCAGACCTTGCCATGCTCGATATTGTCTGTGGGAAAGGTCTCCTTGAACCTCCCACTGTTGCCTTTCAAGTCCTCCGCCCAGTCCCTCCAGCTGCCATATAGCCCATGGAGCCAGGAGGCCATGGTCAGTGGGGGAGTGGGGGAGGGCCGCTTCCTCTGCCCTGCTGTTCCACCTCCCCCCTTCACTGTCACTGTGCATTGTCTGCAAATTCAAACCTAATTCTTGGTTCATATCTTCATTAAATTAGCAAACGCAGGAATTTGATACAATATTAGCCATCTCACTAACAGGGACACCCATTAGAAGGGGTGGTACGGTGGCTCAGTGGTTAGCACTGTTGCCTCATAGCAGCAGCGACCTGGGTTCAATTCCCACATTGGGTGACTGTCTGTGTGGAGTTTGTACATTCTCCCTGTGTCTGCATGGGTTTGCTCCGGTTTCCTCCCACAATCCATTGATGTGCAGGTTAGGGTGAATTGATCAGGCTAAATTGCCCATTGTGTTAGTCAGGGGTAAATGTAGGGGAATGGGTCTGGGTGGGTTACTCTTCGGAGGGTCGGTGTGGACTTGTTGGGCCGAAGGGCCTGTTTCCGTACTGTCAGGAATCTAATCTAATTTAAATCACATAGTTCCTAACTGATTTTTAAAAGAAAAGTCATGGAATATGAGCATCGCCAATAAAGCCAACATCACACCCCATACCTAATTGCCCTTGTACTGAGGCTGTTTGGGGCAATTAAACGTCAATCACATCACCGTGGAGCTGGAGTCATATGTAGGTTTGCCCAGTTAATGTGGACAGATTGCCTTCCCTCTAATTTCTTCAATTAGTAAACCAAATGTTATATATTTATATTGAACAGAATCAATGAGAGTTTCATACTCACCATTACAGAGACCAGATTTTAATTTAACTTCCTTTTCAATTAGCATAATTTACATTCCACCAGCTGCCACAGAGGGATTTGAGCCCAGGTGCCAGGACCTCAGACTGGACCCATGGGGTTATTAATTTGCTGATATTACCACGGCACCACTCGTTTAAGAATATCGTTTGGTACTTCTATGTTCCAATGGCTAAAATCATTGAAAGATCAGTTTTATTTCAATTTCTGCTGAACTGGAATGAATATTTGTGAAGAGAATGAACCAGAGAAATGTGGATGCTGGGAATCTGAATCAAAACCAGAATGTGCTGGAGAAACTCAGCAGGTCTGTGGAGATAAATCAGAGATAACATTTCGGGGCTAGTTTTCCTCAGTTTTCTGTATTTGACAAGAATGACTATTTACTGAAAGTAATTAGCTACATTATGCTGTAAAAAAAACTCTTTTGTTTAAATCAGTAGTGTGATTCTCGGGTGGCATACCATTGTTCATAGCTGGTGAAATGTCCTCAGTTTGGCCACTGGAGAGATTGGGATAGGCGTCCACATTTTTCTTCACACCTGCAACAACTCTCGCCTTGAAACAAAACACACAAACCTTTCATTGAAAGGGAGACAGTAGGCTTTCTATTTAGAGGTAATCATAGGGAGGGGAGTCCCAGACTGGAAGCCATCAGGGGGAGTCACGACAATTTCCCCATAATCCTTGATTCCCATACTGATCAAGAATCTATCTCAATCTTTAATATATGCAAGGGTGCTGACCCCCAGCTCTCTGTTAGAGACAAAAAAAACCTGCAGATGCTAGAATCCAAGGTAGACAGGCAGGAGGCTGGAAGAACACAGCAAGCCAGGCAGCATCAGAAGGTGGAGAAGTCAACTTTCAGGTCTCAGTCCAGAAGAAGGGTTACACCCGAAATGTTACCATCACCAGATAATGCCTGGCCAGCTGTGTTCTTCCAGCCTCCAGCTTGTCTACCCCCAGCCCTCTTTGGCAAACACTCACAAAGACTCACAACCCTCTGAGAGAGGAAATTCCTCCTTATCTCAGCCTTAAATTGGTGCCCCTTTATTCTGAGACTATGCCCTCTGGTTCTAGGCTCTCTCATGAGGGGGAGACATCCCTCTCAGCATTTACCCTGCCAAGCCCACCCCCACCATATCCTGTTTCCTCAACTCTCCATCGGTCAGTGTTTTATGGGAGAACAACAGAAACAAGGCAAAGATGCTCTGAAGCTCCACTTGAAGTGTGGTGAGAGATGTTAATGATTGCGAGAAGTTTGCAATGTATCCATTGAGCTACATCACACTTTCAGCCCACGGTGGCTCAGTGGTTACTATTGCTGCCTCACTACGCTAGGGACCCAGGTTTAATTCCATCCTTGGGCAACCATCTGTGCGGAGTTTGCATGTTCTCCCTGTGTCTGTGTGGGTTTCCTCCCACAGTCCAAAAAATGTACAGGTTAGATGGATTGGCCATGGGCAATGCAAGGTTACAGGGATTGAGTGGGATGCTGTTTGGCGGGTTAGTGTGGACTCGATGGGCTGAATAGCCTGCTTCCACACTGTACGGATTCTATGAATGCTGCAGAAACTCAGTGGGTCTGCTAGTATCTGTGGAGAGAAAGCAGAGTTAATGATTCAAGTCTATTATGAACTGCAGTTCTGATGTTACAGTTCTGAAGAAGTCTCAAAAGCATACTGGATTTTAAAAGGTTAACTGTTTCTATTCCCACAGATGCTACCAGACCTGCTGAGTTTCTCCAGCATTCTCTACGTGTGAAAGCTACCATTAAAAGGAGCAAAGGCATGACATGTCTTGGGATTTGATTGCAGTATATCACAGAGTGAGTTGCATTTGTAATTCACCAGGGGGTAAATTCAGAGTCTACTTCACTGCTGATGGAGGTGGACCCTAAGAGAAGGTCAGACCCATTCCTGTTGGGAGGTTGGCATCATGGATGGATGGTGACCCAGAGACTCTCTGAGGAAGCCCCCCGGTGGCCTTGTGAAGAATGACCAAGAGAGGACAATGAGAGCCATGACGGCTGCTCGCTATCCCAGGCACTTCCCAAGGTGCTGTGTAAGGAGTCAAGGCATGGGAGGGAAGTGAAAAATGTAGGAAATCACTGATACAACAGTCAACTTCTATTATCTGTTCTCACCAGATTGGATGCTTCATTCCAGTTGATTTTGCAAATTACTATCTGATAGAAAACATACTGGAAAAAGACACAAATGATCATTCCGTACCAATAACCTGCAAAAGACAAATGGTGTGTGAATATCCAGGCAATTGTGTCAGATTTCCCCTCTTGTTTTCTGTTTTACTATATCTCTATGAGAGTGTGTTATTGTCCCGAACTGCTTCTGGAAACCTGTGTCTTTAATTTCTGAGAAGGCTCAGAAACCCTGTACTGTGAAATCCTGGCTGGGGAAAGGTTGTTCTGTCTGACAGAACCTTCACTGTGAGGGCAGGATTGTAGCCCTGTAACAGGAGGTATATTCTGGGTATTGTCAAACAGTGGAATCATGAATTTGAAACCAGGTAACAGATAGGTTATGACTTGAAACTGGCCCTTTACCATGTGGAGAACTTGTCAATCTTTAGCGATGGAGGAGCAGGGAAAGCAGAGCAAAGAGTTGGGGGGGTGGAGCAGCAGGAAGTTAGTCCCATTGTGGCATCAACAGAGCAGAAACCTGGGATCCCTGTCCTCTGTCACATCCTCTCACCAGAGTAAATGGACACCTGATGAAGTATACTACCTCGATTCATTTCCTCAAGTTATTGGCTCATGTTGCTAGCTGAATTCCACCTGTTTTGAATCCCTACTTGCCCTGGAGAAGGTGGTGAGCTCCCTTTCTGAATCACTGCAATCCTTAAGGAGGGAGTGCCAGAATTTGAAACCAGTAATGGTAAAGGAACTGCGATATGTTTCCAAATTAGGATGGTGAGAGGCCTTGAGGGTAACTTGCAAGTGTTGATGTACCGATGCATCTGTTGCCCTTCTCATTCCAGGTGGTTGACGTTGTGGGTTAAGGAGATACTGTCAGAGGGATCTTGGTGAATTACTGCAGTGTATCATGGAGAAGGTAACACTGCTGCCAATCTGCCTTGGGGACAGGAGGAACATGGAAAGGGGCCAATAGGATGCCAGTCAAGCAGCTTGTCTTGCCCTGGACGGTGCCCTTGATGATACTGAGCATCTTAAGTGTTACTAGTGCGGCAATTATCCAGGAAAACGGGGAGTATTCCACCACACTCCTGACGTGTACCTTGTAGTTGGTGAACAAGCTTTGGAGAGTCAGGAGACCAAGTTACCTACAACAGAATTCTCAGCCCCTGACCTGGCTGTTGCAGTCTGGAATGGAATAAAGGCAAAAGGAATCGTGATTAGGTGGTGCCAGGCTTTGACATGAAAAACCTAAAGATTGTGAGATGCTTTTGTGACATCTGCTGACCACAAACCTGTAGGAACCTGGTTTCTCTAGGTCCTTGTGATTCTGCTGTCTCACTGGCAAGTGATTATAGGTACCAAATGTCACCCCATTACTTAAAAAAGGAGTGAGAGAGAAAACAGGGGACTCCAGACTTATTAGCTTTCCATCAGTATAGGGAAAATACTGTCGTAAAGGACGAGATAAATAGACACTTTGGTGACAATGATCTAATTGGGCAGAGTCAGCCTGGAGTTCCAGATGGAAAGAGATCGTTGACAATAGTTTTTGAGGATGTTACTGACAAAACTGTTAAAGGGGAGCTGATGGACAGAGATACCATAAAGGTCAGTGTTGCATTAGCCTTCCTAATATCTTGCTGCACCTATATGTCAGCCTAAAGTGACTTATTGACAAGGATATCAAGGTCAGATTGTACATCTACACTGTCCAAACTCGGAGCAGTTGAGAAATACTCAGCACATCTGAGAATACTTCAATTTTCAGGAGGCCTTTGATCCAGTCCTCAACAGGAGGCTGGTTAGAATAATTAAAATTAGGAAGTAATGTACCAGCAAAAAGTGAGGACTGCAGATGCTGGAGATCAAAGTCGAAAGTGTGGTGCTTGAAAAGCACAGCAGGTCAGGCAGCATCTGAGGAGCAGTAGAACCGACGTTTCGGCCAAAAGCCCTTCATCAGTAATGTACTAGCGTCAATTAATCATGGGCTAAATAACAGAAGACAGAGCATAAGAATAAATGGATCACTCCTGAGTTGGCAGGATGTGATAAGTGGGGTATTGCAAGGATCAAGATTCGGAATCCAACTGTTCACAATATATATCAATGATTTGGGGATGGGGATTAAATGTAATATTTCCAAATGTGTGGATGAGACAAAGCCAAGTGAGAATGTACGTCATGAGGAAGATGTAAAGTAGCTTCAGGAGGATTTGTCTCAGTGAGTGAGTAAGACCATGACAGAACGAACATAATTGTGAAAATGTGAGGTTATCCACTTTGGTAGGAAAAACAGATGTGCTGAGTATTTCTGAACTGGTCTGAGTTTGGACAGTGTAGATGTACGATCTGACCTTGATATCCTTGTCAATAAGTCACCTTCAGCTGACAGGTAGGTGCAGCAAGATATTAGGAAGGCTAATGCAACACTGACCTTTATTGTGTGAACATTTGAACACAGTAGTAGTGAAGTCTTGTGTATGAGCATGGTTCGAACACACTTGGAGTACTGTGGATTGTTTTGGTCTCCTGATCTCTGGAATGATATCATTCCCATAGAGAGAGTGCAATGAAGGTTCACCAGACTTAGTTCCTGGGAAGGTGAGACTGTCCTATGGAGAGAGACTGGGGAAACTGGGCCAGCAGTCTCTCAACCATCGAAGAATAGTGATCTAATTGAAACTTACAAAATACTTGAAGGGATAGACAGGGTAGGAGCAGGTCAAATGTTTCTTCTGGTTGGGAGGTCCAGAACCAGGGGGCACAATTTCAAGATAAAGGGGTGCCACTTTGGACCAAGATGTGAGTTTTTCTAACTCAGAGGTTGGTGATTCTTTTGAATTCTCTACCCCAGAGGATTGCAGGGAGCTCAGTCTTTAAGACAGCGATTGATAGATTTCTGATCACTGAAAGCTACTCAGGGTTAGGGAGATGGGTGGGCAAAGGTAATTGAGGTATTCAATCAGCTATCATCATGGTGAATGAGCTGCAGGCTCACTGGGCTGAATGGTGTACTGCTGTCCAACTAAATTCCTATGACAGCCTCCTTCCCCTTATGGGTCTTTCATCCTGAACATTCCTTTTGAATGTTCCTTTTGTTCCTTTACTACAGAGCAGTAAAACAAATCCATATCTCCCTCTGATTCTTTTGAAAATAATCTGATTGTCTACATTCGCGCACAGAGAGAATCGACATTGGGGGGAGAAATCAGAGACCAGCCAGCGCTAATGAGAGAGAATCCCAGAAAGTAGCCAAGCCTTTGGGAGAGGAGAAACAAAATACATTAATAAACAACTTCCTACCAATAATGCCAAACTTTGCAGCAAACATCAGTGAGATTCCAATGGGAAAACCAATGAGATAAAATCCCACTAGATTACCGATAGCTCCCAGTTTTTGCTTCCCAGTTCCTCTCAATACTCCACCATTCACACACTGCATAGGGGACAAATAGCACATATTAATGTTAGCACTTCTTCAAGTTTAATTCCTTTGCAGTAAAGGTTTCAAGAAATAAGAAGATTAAAGTTGGAGCACCACACAAACTAAGAGTTGTGTTGGAGGACTTACATGGACAGAGGATTGGTTAAATAACAATAAGCAGAGAATGGGCATGACTGGGTCATTGTTGGGTTGACAGGATGCCATGGGTGGTGTCCAACAGTGATCAGTGCTGGGACTGAACTACTAACAATTTACTTCAGATAAAATTTGCTGATGACACAAAGCTAGGAAGGAAAGTGAGTTGTGAAGAGGACATTGTTCCATGTGCAGCCACATTGAGTCAGTCCCTTGCCATGTAGGACAATCATTTTCATGTGTAGATCTGCACGGTCTGACATTGGAGAAGGAAACCACTTCCTAAGCTAACTAGAATAAGTTCTTGTATTGAACAAAGAATAGTTTGTTTCATGTCAGCAATGAGTTACTGGCTACATTGATATGATAGATATTGCAACAGAGGTTATGAAGTCAGTCTTGGTGTTACTCCTCTGAGATTCTAAGCCCTTCTGCCAATAAGTAGGTGTTGCTTAATGCACTTCACAATATTAACCCTTTCAGACCTTTATCACCTTTTACAACAGCCATACAGTGTATGTAGGTCGGTTAAGTGAATTGGCAAAATTTTGGCAGATGGAGGATAATGAGGGAAAATGAGGACAGGTCCGTGTTGTTATAGAGATGTACAGCATGAAAACAGACACCTCAGTCCAACTTGCACATGCCGACAAGATATCCTAAACCGATGCATTCCCATTTGGCCCATATCCCTTGAAATCCTTCCTATTCTTACACCCATCCAGGTGCCTTTTAAATGTTGTAATTTTACCAGCCTCCACCACTTCCTCTGGCAGCTCATTCCATACACACACCACCCCCTGCATGAAGCAGTTGTCCATAAGGTCCCTTTTAAATCTTTCCCCTCTAACCTTAAACTTATGCCACCTAGTTTTGGACACCCTACCCTGGGGAAAAAAATCTTCACTATTCACCCTATCCATGCCTCCATTGATTTTATAAATGTCTACAAGGTCACTCCTCAGTCTCCGACATTCCAGGGAAAACAGCCTCAGCCAATCCAGCCTCTCCCTTTAGCTCAAATCCTTCCACCCTGGCAACATCTTTATGAATCTTTTCTGAACCCTTTCAAGTTTCATAATATTTTTCCTATAGCAGGGAGACTGGAATTGAATGCAATATTGCAGAGGTGTCCTGTATGGCCACAATTGACCTCCCAAGTCCTTTATTCAATGCACTGACCATCAAAGGCAAGCATATCAACTGCTTTCTTCACTACCCTGTCTACCCTGACTCCACTTTTATGGAATCTGCACCTTAAAGTCTCTTTGTTCGGCAACATTCCCCAGGGCGCTACCATTAAGTGTATAAGTCCTGTCCTGGTTTGTTCTACTAAAATTCATCTAAATTAAACTCCGTTGGCCACTCCTCGGCCCATGGGCCCATCTGATCAAGGTCCCATTGTTCTCTGAGGTAACCTTTTTGGCTGTCCACTGCACCATCAATTCTGCACACTTACTAACTATACCTCATTTATTCACATCCAAATCATTCATTGAAATGTCCAGAAGCAGTGGACCCATTACTGATCCTTGCGGCACATCACTGGTCACAGGCCTCCAGTCTGACACTTAGATAGCAAGCACTGGTTAAATGGAGAGAGATTGTAGAACTGTGAGGTACAGAGAGACCTGGGTTTCTTGCTACATGAATCACAAACAGTTAGTTTGCAGCTACAGCAAGGGATTAGGAAGAGAAATGGAAAGTCAGTGTTCATTGCGAGGGGAATGGAATGTAAAATTAGGAATATCGTGCGATATTGTACAGGGAGTTGGTGAGACCACATATAAAGTATTGTGTATAGTTGTGGTTGCCTTATTAAAAAGAGGACCTAATTGTATCACATACAGTTCAGAGGAGGTTTATTTGACAGATTTTTGTGATGAAGAGGAATAAGGAAAGTTGGATAGACCAGGCCTGTATTCATGGGAGTTTAAAAGAATGAGAGGTGATCTCAATGAAACATACACGATTACAAAGGGATTTGACAGAATGGACCATGTGGGACAGATTAGAACTAGAAGACACATCAGTTCAAAATAGATTTCACATTGGAGACAGAGATGAGAAGATTCGTTTTTATCAGAGGATCACAAATCTATCTTTTCCAGAGAGCAGTGGAGGCCAGGTCACTGAATATTTTTAATACAGAGGCAAATAAATTCTTGACTAACAAGAAAGTGGAAGGGTATTGGAGATAGGCTTGAAGGTGGGGTTGAGACCATATTCAGATCAGCCATGGCACATTGAGTGGTGAAGTAAACTCAAGAGATCAAATGCTGGATCAGTGGTGCTGGAAGAGCACAGCAATTCAGGCAGCATCCAACGAGCAGCGAAATCGACGTTTTGGGCAAAAGCCCTTCATCAGGAATAAAGGCAGTGAGTTCAAGAGATCAAATGGTCTAGTCCTTTCCTATTTGAATTGTTTGTATGTATGTGCATCGACCGGCCATGATCTGTTTTCTCAATCTTTCACAAGATATAGCCATCGCTGGCTGTCCAACCCTAATTGCCCTTGAGAAGGTGATGCTGAAACTCCCTTTTGGACCATCCATGTGATGCAGATACATCCACAGTGCTATTGGGAAGGGAATTCAACATTTCTAATGCAGCAACAGCTACAGAATAAGGTAGCTGGCTTGAAGCAGCCTCCCCTCCATTTCTGTGTTTACTGCAACATGAACCTTTCCTGTTGCCAGCTCACGACCTCAATCATTTTATTAACTTTGAGTGAAGTTATTTTGAGAATAACAAATAGGAATGCTTTTATCTAAATCTGCAAAGACATTGTTCAGACAAGTTCAGACACAGACTGCACTGGAAGGAATTGTCTGCTTACAATCTTAATTTTAAGCAAATTTATTCACATAAAGTTTTGTAAGGCTTCGCTTGAAATACTCACAGCCAAGGAATCAAACAATTGATTAGCAGCGATTATTGGCAACAATTTCCCAACTAAATGAATTATTTCTCTGTAAGAGGGAGAGAGCAGTGTCAACAGAGAGCTTTCAGACATTGCTGAGTTCAACTTGTGATCTAAATATAGTCAAGGTTTCTTTTCAACTCACTCGTCATTGGTGAATACATAACCGATCACATCATGTATTGCCTCCAGTATCACAGAAATCACCAAAGCCAAAGCTCCTGGTCAAAATGAAGCACAAATAATTACTAATTTGGTATACAAACAATTCTGATGATTTATCAATTACAAGCAAGAGCAGAAATTGCTGGGGAAACTCAGCAAGTCAAGCAGCATCTGTGCAGAGGATGCAGAGTTGATGTTTCAAGTCTGAATGACTCTTTTTCTCTCCACAGATGTCGCCAGACCTGCTGAGTTTCTCTAGTAATTTCAGTTTTTACATCATATCTTCAGTATCTGCAGTTCTTTGTTTTAATCAATTATAAATTTCAGACAACTCACTTCAAAGGAACCAGCAACTCAGAGAATCAGCCAGCTTGCTACACCTGTATGGGGTGCTGCACTGTTGGAGATGTCAGCATTTGGATCAGTCATGAAACAAAGACCTTGTCAGCTCTGTCAGGTAGAAGGGAAATCTACCATGGCATAATTACAGCAGTGAGTGAAATACTGACCAGCCTATCCCTTGGAAAACTGATTGTCTAGTTTCTCCAAACAGCTTCCCACCCAGACCTAATCTATTCTTGTAACCCTGCATTTCCAATGGCTAATCCACCTAACCTGGACATCCCTGGACACTGTGAGACAGTTCACAATGGCCAACCCACCTAACCCGCAAACCTTTGGATTGTGGGAGAAAAGTGGAGCACATGGAGAGAACATACATATTCCACACAGACAGTCACCCAAGGGTGGAATCAAACCCAGGTCCCTGGCACTGTGAGACAGCAGTGCTAACCACTGAGCCACCATTCCAGCCTTAACAGCATATAGAGTAGGACTATACTCACTGGAGCTTAGAAGAAGGAGGGGGGGAGTCTTATAAAAATCTATAAAATTCTAACAGGCCTAGATAGGGTAAACACAGGAAGGATATTTCTAGTGACTGGGGAGTCCAGTCTAAGGATATGGGATGCGCCATTTAAGACTGAGATGAAGAGAAATTTCTCACCAAGAGTGGCAAGCCTGTGGAATTCTCTGCCACAGAAAATGGTTAAGGCCAAAATGTTTATTTTATCCCATGAAGGAGTTTGATGTAGTTCTTAAGGCTAAAGGGATCAAAGGGTTTGGGGAGAAAGTGGGAACAAGCTCCTGAGTCAGTTGATCCGCCATGATCACTTTGAATGATGGAGCAGGCTCAATGGGCTGAATGGCCTACACTTGTCCCCATTTTCTATGTTTCAGCATCTGTATCCATGGAGATATTTTCTTTCCATGGTATTAATAGGTCAATTTTACACTTTGAACACTGTCGGGTAAGGGCAGCATGGTGGCACAGTGGTTAGCACTGCTGCCTCACAGCGCCAGAGACTTGGGTTCAATTCCAACCTCAGGCAACTGTCTGTGTGGAGTTTGCACATTCTCCCCGTGTCTGCGTGGGTTTCGTCCGGGTGCTCCGGTTTCCTCCCACAGTCCAAAAATGTGCAGGTTAGGTGAATTGTCCATGCTTAATTGCCTGTAGTGTTAGGTGAAGGGGTAAATGTAGAAGAATGGGTCTGGGTAGGTTGCTCTTCGGAGGGTCGGTGTGGACTTGTTGGGCCGAAGGGCCAGTTTCCACACTGTAGGTAATCTAACCTAAAAGAGGTGGCAGGCTTGCAGGTCAGAAGGTCACATAATGAGGCAGAGTGTCCAAATCCCACTGCCCTCTAGATTCTGCCAGGAATGAGGTTCTGAATGGGAAGGGACAGAAATGGAGACGATCATCCACAATCAAATTGAATTTCGGAGAAGGCTCAAAGAACTGGGAAATGCACCGAGTGCAGGGAGATGGGGTTAGTGCAGATGGACATTTTGGTTGACATAGATCACATTGGGCCAAAAAGCCTGCCTCTGTGCTGTAGGGCTCTATGACACACTGACTGACTGGAGCACCCCTGCTCCTACTTTTCAATAGACAATTACTAAAACGTAAGGCCCTGAAGTGGCTAACTAAAGATACTGAGCAATCCGAAAATAAAGACTGAGGTGAGCACTCTGCTACTGAAATGAGTGCCCTGTCACTAAACTGTGCAAAGCTCTGCAAATAGAGTACTCACCAGTGCACCACAAAGTGGCTTTTGCGATGTTCTTAGCTTTCTCTGGGTTTCCGGCACCCAGTGCATTCCCCACACAAACAGCCGCAGCCACTCCGTATCCCAGAGGTATCTGTGGGAGAAAGAAGGGGGGGGCCAGGAAATTACACCCAGAGATTCTGCATGGAATAAATGGTACTGGAACAGACCATCCCAATAATGGACCACTCAAATCTGGAATTTTCTGGGGGTGGCTAGTTTGTGATGCCAACACTGTGGGTTCCATTCTTGCATTGCCTGAGGTTACCGGAAGGGAACAAGGACAGAAATTGCTGGAAAAAGCTCAGCAGGTCTGGAAACATCTGTGGAGAGAAATCAGAGGGAACGTTTCGGGTTTAGAGACCCTTCCTCAGGACGTTATGGACAGAGGGAAAGAACAAGAAGACAGCTCATTGGCCCCTGCCCATTGGGTTTGCTGAGGTGCTTCTTCTTTGCTTGTTAGGGTTTACTCCTCGATTTTCCTTCCCCATTGTCTTCACACAGCAATTGGTTCATATTGATCACTCTCCCTTAAAAGCCACAGGCTGCACTGACGTCAGTGGTTGGCTGGTTGCTGGAGAAGATACTGAGGGACAGGATTAACCAATATTTGGATTGTCAAGCCTGATTAGGGAAGACAGCAGGGATTTGTGCATGGTAAGTCATGTCTGATAAATCTTTTAGAGTTTTTTGAAGAGGTAACCAAGAAGATAAAAGAGGGTAGGGCAGTGGATGTTGTCTATATGTAATTTAGGAAGGCCTTTGACAAGGTCCAGCATGGCAGACTAGTCATGAAGGTTAGGTCCCGCAGGATCCAGGGAGAGCTAGCTAATTGGATTCAAACCTGGCTCAATAATAGGAAGCAGAGGGTAATGGTTGAAGGCCGTTCCTCAGACTAGAGGCCTGTGACTAGTGGTGTGCCACAGGGGCTGAGACCTTTGTTATTTGCTATTTACGTAAATTATCTGAATGTGAATGCACAAGGCATGACTAGTAAGCTTGCGGATGATACAAAATTTGGAGGTATAGATAGCAAGAAAGGTTTTCAAAACTTACAGAGAGATCTTGATCAGATGGGAAAGTGGGCTGAAAATTGGCAAATATAATTCAATAAGTGTGAGGTATTGCACTTTGGAAAGTCAAACCAAGGTAGGACTTGTACAGTAAATAGTCAGGTCCTGGGAGTGTTGTGGAACAGAGGGACCTAGGAGTACAAGTACATAGTTCATTGAAAGTGGGGTCACAGGTAGAGAAGATGGTGAAGAAGGTATTTAGCATGCTGGCCTTCATCTGTTGAGGCACTGAGTATAGGAGTTGGGACATTATGTTACAACTGTATAAGTTGTTCATGAGGCCACACTTGGAATATTGTGTACAATTTCATGCACCCTGTTATAGGGAAGACATAATTAATACTGGAACTAAGTGCAAAGAAGATTTATGAAGATATTGTCAGGATTAATAGGCCTGAGCCATAGGAAGATTTTGGTCAGGATAGGACTGTATTCCTTGGAACGTAGGAGAATATGGGGTGACCTCATTGAGATGTGTAAAATCATGAAGGGTATAGATTGGATGAATGCATATAGTCTTTTTCCTGGGGTGGGGATTTGAAAGCTAGAGGGCATAGGTCTAAGGTGAGAGGGAAACTACTTAAGAAGGACCTGAGGGGCAACGTTTTCAGGCAGAGTGTGGTACGTATATGGAATAGGCTGCTGGAGAAAGTGGTTGAGGCAGATACAATAGCAACATTTAAAATACATTTGGGTAGGTGCATGGATGGAAAGAATTTAGACCGATATGGACCAAATGTGGGCAATTGGAACTAGCTGAGTAAGCACATGGTCAGCATGGACCAGTTTGGGCCGAAAGGCCTGTTTCCATGTTGTATTACTCAATGAATGATGAGGGGAAATAAGCTGGCTTTCTTCAGGCTTGAGATGCCTTTTAGAGTCATAGAGTCATCAAGATGTACAGCACGAAAACAGACCCTTCGGTCCAACTTGTCCATGCTGACCAGATATTCTAAATTAATCTAGTCCCATTTGCCAGCACTTGCTCATATCCATCTAAACCCTTCCTATTCATATAACCATCCAGATGTCTTTTGAATGTTGTAATCGTACCAGCCTCCACCACTTCCTCTGGCAGCTCATCCCATAGATACTCCGCCCTCTGCGTGAAAAAGTTGCTCCTTAGGTTCCTTTTAGATCTTTCCCCTCTCAGCTTAAACCTATGCCCTCAAGTTCTGGACTCCTCCAACTGAGGGAAAAGACCTTGTCTATTCATCCTATCTTTGCCGCCCATGATTTTATAAACCTCTTATTATCACAGGGAAAAGGACAGCTCTTACCTTTCTGAGTGTCTAATGGCTTCTGAACAAACATTCACAACCACAAGGTATTCAGTTACCTGGGAGCCAATCACATTGCTGTTTTCAGGCAGAAGGCCTTTGACACTGATAACCATTCCACAAACTAATTAGCTACGTGTTGCCAACCGAATCTCCTTTTGTACATATCCCTGATCAATCAAGCAGAAGTGTAAATAGCACTTACAGTGAATGTCAGGTAATTTGCTTTTAAGAAGGGCTGTAATCCTTTTCAAAATCCTTCGTTTTTAAAACAGTCCTGTTCCTACTTCAACCAATACATCCAAAATTTTAGCCTCTTAGAGTCATAGTCATAGAGATGTACAGCATGGAAACAGACCCTTCAGTCCAACCCGTCCATGCCGAACAGATATCCCAACCCAATCTAGTCCCACCTGCCAGCACCCGGCCCATATCCCTCCAAACCCTTTCTATTCATATACCCATCCAAATGCCTCTTAAATGTTGCAATTGTACCAGCCTCCACCACATCCTCTGGCAGCTCATTCCATACACGTATCACCATCTCCGTGAAAAAGTTGCCTTTTAGGTCTCTTTTATATTTTTCCCCTCTCACCCTAAACCTATGCCCTCTAGTTCTGGACTCCCTGACCCCAGGGGAAAGACTTTGCCTATTTACTCTATCCATGCCTCTCATAATTTTGTAAACCTCTATAAGGTCACCCCTCAGCCTCCGACGCTCCAGGGAAAACAGCCCCAGCCTGTTCAGCCTCTCCCTATAGCACAAATCCTCCAACCCTGGAAACATCCTTGTAAATCTTTTCTGAACCCTTTCAAGTTTCACAACATTTTTCCGCATCACCTCAGTTTTTTAAAAAAAAATCAACAGAAAAGTAACAAGGTAAGTTTTTTTTAACAATGTCTGTTCTATGGAAACCTCTTAGAGTTTCAAAATCTTTGATTAGATCAGCCCCCAGCTTTCTTATCCTGAAAATAAAGAGAACTGGCCTGTCATTCTTTTCCTAACCCACATGTGTCTGGCAACATCCTGTTTATTATCTCTGCATCATCTGCAGTGTCTCTGTATCCTTTTCATGAAACTCTGACCAGAACTGTACACAGTATTTTGAAGTTAAAACTGACCAAGGCTAGAGATGAGTTCAACATGATTTCCCAAGGTTTAAATTGTAAGCCCCTGCCTTGGAGCATATACTGGGATTTTTTTTTAAAAATGGCCTTGCCAACCTGGTGGTGGAACTTTCCATATTTGGTGTATTTGCAACCAGAGACCCTGTTCCTGGTGGGGAAAATCCTCCAAAAATCTCAGCACAACTTGGTCTTAGCCAGAAAAAACCCTACAATTTTATCCTCATCAATCATTTACTTTATTCAATGCATTTCTTTTTATACTTTAAATACACTTCTATCATTCCTCAGAGCGCCAGGGACCCATTCCACCCTCGGGCGACTGTCTTTGTGGGTTTCCTTTGGGTTCTCTGGTTTCCTCCCATGGTCCAGCGATGTGTGGGTTAGTTGAATTGGCCATGTTAAATTATCCGATAATGTCCAGGGATGTGCAGGCTCGGTGGGATAGCCATGGGAAATGTAGGGTGATAGGGTAAAGGGATGGGTCTGGGTGAGATGCTTGTCAGAGGGTCAGTGTGGACTCATTAGGCCAAATGGCCTGCTTCCAAGTTGAAGGGCTTTTATGATCCATGTCTACCTCCTTGGTAACAATGAAATGAAATAACTATTTAATTTTTTTGCCATGTCTTTATTGCTATCTGTGATATTATTCTGTATAACCCCAATGATTCTATTTCCAACCTTCGAATTTTTATTGACAAACTTATAAACTATATTACTATTTTGTTTTCTGATTCTTTATAATTTAATTTCAAGTTTCCTTTGCCTTTCTGCAGTTTTTGACTTTGATCCCCTCAGCTCTAAGTATTGTCTGATTCTCACTTATCTCTGGTGTCAATGTATTTCCCATAGCCTCTTTTCGGACACTCAATTGTCACTAAGGTATTTATTCACTCATGCAGTCTCACTTCTGTTTTGCTTATTCCTTCATTTATGCTTTACAAATGTTTCCTCCAATACATCCAATATTTTAGCCTCTTGAGGCCAGGAGATCAGCATCATCTTTGTATTTTTAAAATCAAACTGTTGGAGAGAGTGGGACTTCATCCCAGGATACCTGGCTCAGAGGGAGGGACACTGCCACTGTGCCACAACAACACTCTGCCCCGAGCAGTTTCACCGGTGAAAAAATAAAACCTGGTAACTTAACACAGAATGGTTCCTGTTAAGAGTCATAGAGTCATAGAGATGTACAGCACGGAAACAGACCCTTTGGTCCAACTTGTCCATGCCGACCAGATATCCCAACCCAATCTAGTCCCACCTGCCAGCACCCGGCCCATATCCCTCCAAATCCTTCTCATATACCTATCCAGATGCCTTTTAAATGTTCTAATTGTACCAGCCTCCACCACTTCCTCTGGCAGCTCATTCCATACACACATCACCCTCTGCGTGAAAAGGTTGCCCCTTAGGTCTCTTTTATATCTTTCCCCTCTCACCCTAAACCTATGCCCTCTAGTTCTGGACTCCCCCACCCCAGGGAAAAGACCTTGTCTATTTATTCTATCTAAGCCCCTCATGGGGTTGCCCCTCTATAAGGTCACCCCTCAGCCTCTGACACTCCAGGGAAAACAGCTCCAGCCTATTCAGCCTCTGCCCACAGCTCAAACTCTCCAACCCTGGCAACACCCTTGTAAATCTTTTTCTGAACTCTTTCAAGTTTCACAACATGCTCCCTGTAGGAGGGAGACCAGAATTGCACACAATATCCCAAAAGTGGCCTAACCAATGTCCTGTACAGCCGCAACATGACCTCCCAATGCCTGTACTCAATACTCTGACCAATAAAAGAAAGCATACCAAACGCTTTCTTCACTATCCTATCTACCTGGGACTTCACTTTCAAGGTGATATGAACCTGCATGACAAGGTCTCTTTATTCAGCAGCACTCCCCAGGACCATACACTTAAACGTATAAGTCCTGCCCTGATTTGCCTTTCCAACATGCAGCACCTCACATTTATCTAAATTAAACTCCATCTGCCACTCCTTGGTCCATTGGCCCAGCTGTTCAAGATCCTGTTGTACTCTGAAATAACCTTCTTCACTGTCCACCACACCTCCAATTTTTGTGTCATCTGCAAACTTACTAACTATACCCCTATGTTCACATCCAAATCATTTATATAAATGATGAAAAACAACCCTCTATCACTACCCTCTGCCTTCTACCTTTGAGCCAGTTCTGTATCCAGATGGCTAGTTCTCCCTGTATTCCATGATATCTAACCTTGCTAACCAGTCTGCCATGGGGAACCTTGTCGAATGTCTTACTGAAGTCCATATAGATCACGTCTATTGCTCTGTCCTCATCAATCCTCTTGGCTACTTCTTCAAAAAACTCAGTCAAGTTTGTGAGACATGATTTCCCACGCACAAAGCCATGTTGACTATCCATAATCAGTCCTTGCCTTTCCAAATACATGTAAATCCTGTCCCTTAGGATTGTCCCCAACTAGGAAGGTTGGGTTTGGGATTCAGATTCTTCACATTTTAATTTGCATCCGATCCAAATCTGTCAGATTTTCGTGTTGAAAACTGTACCCATTATGTACGATTCACCAACAATCTACTGCACATATGGAACATAATAAAACCCACCTACACTGATAACCTGGCAGACGTCACAATAAATCACTGCTTTGCCGTGACATTACCTCAACAGAATTTGATCACATAACAATAAAAAATCCCATTACAAACTTGTTGATCTGGCTGTTGATAACAATTGACCGAGGGGTTCTGCTCCCTTACTGACTACGTTAAATGTTACAAACTACAAAGTTAAATCAAAATTGACATCGCAAGTTTAAAACAAAATCCCCAGAAAAAAATAAAACTTAGACTGGGGAATAAAAATTTTAAATAATTTTAAAGGGAGTGGCCAGTATAGTTTAATAAACAGAGAACTGCTATGACAATGCAAAAAGGTTTTAAAAGATGCAAGTTTGTTAAAGTTTGAATCGATCTTCAATGATGATTTTTCTTACAACTTTCAGGAAGAGGACCTTCAAACATTTGACAAGTCCATCTCCTACTCTTTCTCCCCCACTTAAACTATTATTAAAACTTCATTTTATATTGATTGATAAAATGTATTAATTGCATTGTCTCCACCTACTTATGAATAGTAATTATTTCTCACATGTGAACTATTCCGTTTCTCAACTGAGTAAATCTCACCACAGTAAGCTAAATATTCTATTGCACCTTTTCTATCATAGGAAAGTATTACTCTCTACAAGTAGATCAAACCAAGCAATTTGTTCCAAACATTTCTGGCGAATTCACTTTAGATACTTCCAAATCCATATTTTCTACTCTATCTCTCTAGAGATGTTATGACACACCTTTGGAGCAGGTGGGATTTGAACCTTGGCCTCTTCTCTCAAATTGCAGGGACATTGCCAGTGCACCACAATAGCCTCGAAATGGTGTGTTACCTGCTGCCATCACTGTGCCTCAAAAGGCCTTCTGTGAGTCTGCTTTAAGATGAGTGACTGAGTCAATGAAATGTTAGTTGTCCAATGTTCACATTTCAAAGTTGAGTGAAAGTTTATAGTCTTGTTGGGAAAGCTTTACATATTTATATTCGGTGAAACTTTTAGTCTTACCATGTATACCGCCAGTAATATCTGATAAACAACGCATTGTGCTCCAAGTTCAACTTCATTAATTATTCCTGTGAATGAGAAATAATACCTGAGAGACTGCTGTACTTATTAACCTTAAAAGAGACAAAAACTACATTGAGAGGAAGCTGAACAAACTTCATGTCCTTTGCCTTCAGTGCGTCACTCTCTATCAGCCCTTTTCTCACTCCCTCCCTTCTCTCAGATCCTCTCCCTGGTCTCAACATTCTTGTCTCTGCTCTGGATATTAATGGCACCCAGCAACTTGAATTAATGTATGTCACACATTTATTAAGCCATTAAGCAGTAGTACATACAATCAAGATGAGAGGAATGCACTGTCTCATCTAATCACTCCAAGATCACAACAATCTATTTATCTGACTGTAATGTTTATCCTTTTAACTTTATTTCTCGTTTTCTAACTTATATGATGAATCACTATAATGTAGTGTATTTTTTTCTCTTTGTTTCTCTACTGTATCTAAGATAGGGCCATGAGGCTCAACACTGTACTCCTGTACCTGAGTACATGTGACAATATACTTAATTATACATTGTTTTTCCTCATTCCTGAAATAGTCAATTGTCTGCTTTCTCTACATTCGACTTAGAGGAAAAAAGAAATCATCAATGAAGACTCTTTAATGTACACAAAGGCCAGAATCTTTCCAGCCCATGATGAATAATAGCAAGTCAGATGGGAAAACATGACGAAACTCGAAAAATGAGATTCTTGATGTCAAGAAAATAAAGTTCCATGCTACAACCAAGTTATGAAATGACAATTTGAGAATCTCAATAGGGACTGGTGAGGGATCTATTGAAACTAATTTGGATGATATTAGTACCAAATCTCGCCTCATTGAGATGCAGTTCCCATTCTCCCACTCACTGGATGGCAACAATTCCCAACACGGAAGTCAGAGTGAGCACCAACATTTCTAGTGCACAAATGATATCTCCAAGCTTCCATTGTGGACAGCAGTCACCAATATCTCAGGGTGAACACCATGTGGGACCCATCACAGAGCAATAATCCCAAAGAAAGACGCACACAGCATAAATGAAAGACTCCTGTAATTACAAATCCTTGCGTATTGACCTGATGTGTTGACAAGTGGTAAGCTCAGTTGGCTGGATGGCTAGTTTCCAATACGGGGTAAAATCAGTACTGCGGGTTCACTCCCACACTGGCTGAGGTCACCATGAAGGTCTTTCCTTCTTAACCTCACCCCTTACCTGAGGCATGGATGACTCTCAGGTTAAACTATTACTCTCTAATGAGACAGCAGCCCCCTGGTCTGGTATCATTTTGGTGACTTTGCCATGATGTAAAATCCTGGCCCAAACACTCTTGGGGACATCATTAGAAATCTGAAGAAGGGTCACTGCAGCTGAAATGTTAACTTTGATTTCTCTCCTCAGGTGCTGCTAGACCTGCTGAGTTTTTTCATCAAATTCTGTATTTTGGTTCTGATTTCCAGCATCTACCATTTGTTTCAGTTTTTCTTTTTAGTCTTTACAGACTACTAACAGCCATGTGACTCAAGCAATGTCTTGAGACCAGGGAAGATTCACTCTAGTTGACAAAGTGATAATTGCCTTCTAAGGTCCCATAGCCTGCATGAGGTTCAGGAGTTGCTCACTTTACACTTTGTATCATAGAACACCTACACCACCATCCCATAATGCAATGCTGCCTTTCTTGGATAACATGGAGGTGGGGAGAGGTTCTCTCAATCTGTTACTGCATGAGCAACGAAAGGCCAGAGCAATAGATGTCAAAACCAGGGCATAGTCAGTGTAGAAGCATCACACTGGGCACCTTGTCTGGGCCCTCTCTGCCCCAGCATTGGACAACACAATTCAAATACCATTTGTGTGTGGCTACATTTGCTGAACATCCATTCTGCCAGACCTGCTGACGGTTTCCAGCAATTTCAGTTTTCGTTTCTGATCATGTGAGGTGCTTGGGGAGGGTGAGGGCTAAGTGAGGGAATGTATTGGAGGCAATGGTGAACATCAGGCTTGGTGGGAGGTGGGTGCAGTAGCAGGTACAGAGTGAGCATGAGGTAGCAGAGAGAAGGTGATGACACTTACTTCACAAACATTCATGCAGACTATGTACTGCATCTTCCTCTGGGCTGTGCACATTGCTCTGACCAAGTTGGCAACTTTGGACCAGACTGGCAGTCCTAAGGGAAGAGGAGGACTACTTTGCACGACTGCATTACTTTATCCACCAGGCGCAGTGAAAGTTAACATGCCTCTGATGACCATCTGTGGGCAATTCCTCCAACGTTGAAACCTAGAGGAGCAGCTCTTGGCTGGGAGTCCCCAGATGGGAGCTGCTGACCCAGTAAGTGTCTAAATATTGATGTCCAAAACAATGTCCAAACTGGACCCAGTAAAATCACAGGTAGGACATTTCTGAGAAGCGAGTCCAAGCAAGCAGGTGGCACCCTCCATGGTGTCATTTTAAGAAAATGCTCTCACACCAGTAGATTGGTGCTGGGTCCACTGCTTTTCATCATTTATATAAATGATTTGGATGTGAACATAGCAGGTATGACATAGTGGGCGGCACGGTGGCACAGTGGTTAGCACTGCTGCCTCACAGCGCCAGAGACCCGGGTTCAATTCCCGACTCAGGCGACTGACTGTGTGGAGTTTGCACGTTCTCCCCGTGTCTGCGTGGGTTTCCTCCGGGTGCTCCGGTTTCCTCCCACAGTCCAAAGATGTGCAGGGTCAGGTGAATTGGCCACGCTAAATTGCCCATAGTGTTAGGTTAAAGGGGTAAATGTAGGGGTATGGGTGGGTTGCGCTTCGGCGGGTCAGTGTGGACTTGTTGGGCCGAAGGGCCTGTTTCCACACTGTAAGTAATCTAATCTAATCTAAGTATAGTTAATAAGTTTGCAGATGACACCAAAATTGGAGGTGTAGTGGACAGTGAAGAAGATTACCTCAGAGTACAACAGGATCTTGATCAGATGGGTCATGGGCTGAAGAGTGGCAGATAGAGTTTAATTTAGATAAATGTGAGGTGCTGCATGTTGGAAAGGCAAATCAGGGCGGGACTTATACGTTTAAGTGTATGGTCCTGGGGAGTGTTACTGAATAAAGAGACCTTAGAGTGCAGGTTCATAGCTCCTTGAAAGTGGAGTCATAGGTAGATAGGATAGTGAAGAAAGCTTTTAGTATGCTTTTCTTTATTGGTCAGAGTATTGAGTACAGGAGTTGGGAGGTTATATTGCAGCTGTACAGGACATTGGTTAGGTCCCATTTGGAATTCACTTCTGGTCTCCCTCCTACAGGAATGATGTTGTGAAACTTGAAAGAGTTCAGAAAAGATTTACAAGGATGTTGCCAGGGTTGGAGAGTTTGAGCTATAGGGAGAGGCTGAATAAGCTGGGGCTGTTTTCCCTGGAGCATCAGAGGGTGAGAGGTGACCTTATAGAGGTTTATAAAATCATGAGGGTCATGGACAGGATAACTAGACAAGGTCTTTTCCCTGGGGCGGGGGAGTCCAGAACTAGAGGTCATAGGTTTAAGGTGAGAGGGGAAAAATTTAAAAGGGAACTAAGGGGCAACCTTTTCACACAGAGGGTGGCGCGTGTATGAAATGAACTGCCGGAGAAAGTGGTAGAGGCTGGTACAATTACAGCATTTAAAAGGCATTTGGATAGGTATATGAATAGGAAGGGTTTAGAGGGATATGGGCCGGGTGCTGGCAAATGGGATTGGATTAGGTTGACATCTCTGATCGGCATGGACAAGTTGGAATGAATGGTCTGTTTCTGTGCTGTACATCTCTATGACTCTATATCCAAACTGACCTTTCAATGATCCTTATTATAGAAAAACAATCCAGATATTCACAATCATTTTTCACATGATTCTTTCAAAACATGAGCACCAAAAAAAAAAGAAAGTCTTCATTGCAATGCTCACAATGACATTGGTCACTCAGGAACCCTTCACTTCCGGGTCCAGCTCAGCCAGTCAGTCTGTCAACAGAGCTCTGAGCACATCTTTGAGATGGCTGACCACACCACACACCAGCCCAGCAGTGAATTCCATTTTGGAGTCTTTCTGTGTACTTTATCTTGTAGAGTCTGTGTGCTGTGGTGCCCCGGTTTTGGCATATTTAGCTAGTGTTTAATTCCTTACATTCTTGTCCTAGGCTATACTTGAATGAATGCAATAGTAAATAAAACCTGAAAGAACTAGGGATTCTGGAAATCAGAAACAAAAATCAAAAATTGCTGGAAAAGCTCAGCAGGTCTGGCAGCATCTGTGGAGAGAAATCAGAGCTAATGTTTCGGGTCCAGTGACCCTTCGTCGGAACTCATGTCTGGAGGAAGAGTCATGATGTGGAGTTACTAGTGTTGGACTGGGGTAGACAAAGTTAAAAATAACACAACACCAGGCTATAGTCCAACAAATCTCGCATCAGTGCATGACCCTCTGATCTTTTGCTATAAATTCTGTGTCCTATGATCCTACCCCACTAGTTACCTAACGAAGGAACAGCTGTCCGAAAACTTGTATTTCCAAATGAACTTGTTGGACTATAACCTGGTGTCATATGACTTTTCACTCTGTGGACAAAGGAAGCTGCCTCACTGACTGGCCTGAATCCAGATCCACACCAAGCTGTTGTACCTATACAGATGGGCACAACTGAGTCAACACTAGAAATAAGGAGCCTTTTAGCCTGAAGTACAGTTGGCTGGTGCAAGATACACACGAATATAACAGATTGACAGGAGGAGTTTTTTTGAATTCACTCATGGGATGTGGGTCTCATTGGCTGGTCCAGCATTTATTACAATCCCTAGTTCCCCTTGAAGGTGGTGCTGAGTTGCCTTTGTGAATGTCCACATGGTGTAAAATGTTTCACTATATTCACCTGCTAGGAAAGCTCCAACTTCATAACTCCACCATTCAATGCATAACATCAGCATGCTTGGAATTGCCAACCACACAAAGAGGCCCCATTCCTGCATGCAGTCAGTGGACCATGCTGTATAGAACAATAAATCAATGGAGTTAATGGTGTGAGTATAGGAAACATGAGAATAACAACAACATTTCGGAGCAAAAGGACACCGTGTGGAGAGGTGTGTGGGAGAGGGTAGAAACTAGAAAAGTGCAAAGCAAATGATTAGGAGTCATTTACAGAAACAAGCATTAATCACAGATAAACTGTAAATTACCTGCCCAAGTGTTGACGTGCAACTTTCTCCATCGAATGTATATGAACAGAAAAATAACTTGGCAGTACTGAGAGACAACGTTGGCAGCTGCAGAACCCCTAGAAAATAGCAATTCAAAACTTAAAGTTAACTTCAAACGACCTCCATTTTTCCTACAATCCCTCTCCTAGCCTTACCTACTTTCTATCTTGTTGAGTTTGGTGTCAGCAGAATAGATCCACTTTCTCCTTTTCACACCTAATATTTATACCCATTTGATATATTAATCTTCCCTTTACTGCCATTAGCACTCCCTCGGTCTTTCATTCTGAGCATCTTCACCATCTGCTCCACTGGCTCCTCAACCCAACCCCCCCCCCCCCCCCCCCCAATGTCAACAACATTAAAAAAATCATTTTCCAGTCCCTTTTCGGTCCAGGAAAAGAGTCAGATTGAACTCCAAACATTAACAATGTTTCTCTTTACACAGAAGCTGCTAGACCTGCTAATTTTTCTCCAGCACGTTCTGATTTTATTTCGGATTTCTAGCATACGCAATACTTTGCTTTTGTGTAACTGGGTCCATGTGCTGCATTGGATCAAACCTTCAACCAGCTTTCACAAAATGGATCTATAATCCAAAACAGACACACGTTCTGTCGCTCGGTATTGAGGCTGCATTTACTTGGAAACTCAGTGACAAGACTGTAGAAACCTCAGCCACTCATCAGCTCACCACCACTCCCAACCTTACCTTTATGCAAGCAAGCAAGGATAAGCTGCATTGCAGAGAGATCACAGATCAGATGGTCATGGTCATACACTTTAATTCAAATAAAAAGAAAAATATTTGCTACTTACCCTACTCCCAAAGAAAATATATTCAACAACAGATAATTTATTACAACATTGAGAACATTGACAAATGCACCAGCGAAAACCTGTGGCATTGTGATCCCCTAGAACAAGAACAAAACAAATCAGATTTTTCAGGAGCTGAAGGATTCATTCAGATGATTGACAAAATCGGAGACACCACATAGAGGGAAATCATTCTTACACAACAAGAGATTAACATCTGGAAAGCACTGCCTGGTAGAGTGGTAGTGATCTTCAAACAAAAGCTGAATGAATACTTGAAGGAGATTAGTAACTGCATGGATACCTGGAAAGAGCCAGTGAGTGGATTACTCTTCGAAAGGCTCGACATGGACTACTCTATTCAATGCTTCTTTGATTCTAAAGGCGGGAAACAATAGCTCTTTAACGTACGAATGAGGTGAAGGAAGTTCAATGTTTATGGAGATGGAAAGCTGGGTGGGTCAGTTTCGAGAGCAGCTCAATCCAACATATTGACACCAGTCCAGCACAGTTCCAATTCGATTTCTTAATACAGTATTCATGCCATCAATAGGAAGTTAAATTTCCAATTGGTCATTCCAACTTATGATTTGATTTAATGTTGTCACATGTATATGAGTACAGTGAAAAATTTTGTTTTACAGGCAATGCAGGCAGATCATAACATACGAGGATATATGGATTATAAGGTGTTTGGATAGAGCGAGACATACAAGGCTATGGCTGCACAAAAGATGCTCAAACGCAAGGTCAACATTAGATTTGAAATTAGAAAGGTAAAAACAATGACTGCAGATACTGGAAATCAAATTCTGGATTAGTGGTGCTGGAAGAGCACAGCAGTTCAGGCAGCATCCGAGGAGCAGTAAAATCGCCGTTTGGGGCCCCCGACCTATCACCTTCATCCCCTCCCCCACTCACCTATTGTACTCTACGCTACTTTCTTCCCACCCCCACCCTCCTCTAGCTTATCTCTCCACGCTTCAGGCTCTCTGCCTTTATTCCTGATGAAGGGCTTTTGCCCGAAATGTCGATTTTACTGCTCCTCAGACGCTGCCTGAACTGCTGTGCCCTTCCAGCACCACTAATCCAGAATTGAAATTAGAAAGGTCCATTCAGCAGTCTAATAATAGTTGGGAAGAAGCTGTTCTTGAACCTGTTGGGACATGTATGTTATGATTGTGACGTCTAAATAATTTACCAAAAAAGAAATCTTCTAAACAATGTTAATGATTGCTTTGAATCTGATAGCTTATACATTTCAACACCCCTCTACTCTTAGAGGTACTATGTATTTAATTGAGTATCAGGATTCTCCGAATTGCATGGAGCGATTAAACAACTAATCCCTTCTTTGGGGACATTAGTTGAAGGATAAGTATGGACCAATGCCCCAGGAGATCTCTTGCTCTTTCTGGTGAACGTTTTATGAGATCCTTTGCAGCCATCTGTTGTGGTAGATGCATCCAAAAGATAAGATCATAAGAACATAAGAAACAGGAGAAGAAATAGATATGGTACCAGTCAAGCGGGCTGCTTTGTCCTCGATGATGTCCTTGAGTGTTATTGAAGCTGCACTCATCCAGGCAATTGGGGAGTATTCCATCACATTCCTGACTTGTGCCTTGTAGATAGTGGACAGATTTTATGGGAATCCGGAATTGAGTTACGTTTTGCAGGATTCGTAGTCGCTGACCTGCTTTTGTAGCCACAGTTTATATATAGCTAGCCCTTATGGCAAACCCCAGGATGTTGATAATGAGAGATTCAATAACAATGATACCATTGAATGATAAGAGGTGAAGGTTAGATTCTTCCTTGATGGAAATGCCTGTCACTTGTCCAGTGTGAATACTGTATGCCAATTGTCATCTCAAGCCTGGATGTTGTTGCGTTTGAACATGGACTGCTTAAGTATCTGAGGAGCTGTAAACAGTACTGAACATTGTACAATCATCAGCGAACATCCCCATTTCTGACCTTATAAAGGAGGGAAGGTCATTGATAAGAAGCTGAAGATGATTGGGCCTAGAATACTGCCCTGAGGAATCCCTACAGAGATGTCCTGGAGCTGAGATGACTGACCTCCAATAACAACAACCATCTTCCTGTGTGCTATGAATGATTCCAACTAGCAGAGAGTTTGCACCCAATTTCTATTGACTCCAATTTTGCTCGGGCTCCTTGATGCCACCCATGGTTGAATGCAGCTTTGATGTTAAGGGCAGTCACTCTCACCCTCCCCTCTGGAATTCAGCTCTTTTGTCCATGTTTGAACCCAGGCTGTACTGAGGCCAGGAGCTGAGTGGCCCTGGCAGAACCCAAACTGGGGGGTGTCACTGAGCAGGTTATTGCTGAGCGGGTAGCACTGATCGCACTGTTGATGACACCTTCCATCACTTTACTCATGATGTAGAGTAGACTGATTGGGCGGTATTTGGCCGGGTTTGATTTGTCCTGCTTTTTGTGTACAGGACTTAGATGGGAAATCTTCCACATTGTCAAGGACATGCCAGTGTTGTAACTGCACTGGAACAGCTTGGCTAGGGGAGCCGCAAGTTCTGGAGCACAGCTCTTCAGTAGTATTGACAGAATGGTGTCAGGGCCTGTAGCCTTTGCAGTATCCAATACCACTTGCCATTTCTTGATTTCATAAAGAAAGAATCAAACTGGCTCCAGACGAGGTAATGCTGGCTACCTTCTACTTGGCACTTCTGGCTGAAGATTGCTGTGAAAGCCTCAGCCTTATCATTAGATGATTACCTACAGTGCGAAAACAAGCCCTTCAGTCCAACAAGTCCACACTGACCCTCCGAAAAGTAACCCACCCAAATCCATTCACCTACTCCCTACTAATGCACCTGTTGCTGTGGGCAATTTAGCCTGGCCAATTCACTTAACCTGCACATTTTTGGAGGAAACCGGAGCACCCGGAGGAAACCCACGCAGACGCAGGGAGAATGTGCAAACTCCACACAGACAGTCACCCAAGGCTGGAATCGAACCCGGGTCCCTGCCATTGCAAGGCAGCAGTACTGACCACTGAGCCACTGTGCCACCCAGATGTGCTGGGCTCTTCCAATATTAAGATTGGGGATATTTGTGAATCCTCCCTCCCCAGTGAGTTGTTTAGTCATTCATACCATAATTCACGAGTGGCAGGACTGCAGAGCTTACATCTGAAGAATGGTCACTGGACCTGAAATGTTATCTCTGCTTTTCCTTTGCAGATGCTACCAGACCTGCTGAGATTGTCCAGCAGTTTCTGTTTTTGTTTCAGGTTTCCAGCATTTCCAGTTTGTTTGGTTTAGATCTGATCAGTAGGTTGTGGCATTGTCTGTCTATCACTTGCTGTTTATGCTGTTTGACACGTAAATAGTCCCGTGTTGTAGCTTCATCAGGTTGACACCTCATTTTTAGGTGTGTCTGGTGCTGCTTCGGGCATGCCCTGCTGCACTCTACATTGAACCAGGGTTGATCCCTTGGTCTGATGGTAAATCTAGAGTGGGGGATATTCCAGGCTATGCAGTTGCAGATTGTCTTTGAATACATGTCTGCTGTTGCTGATGGCCCACAGTGTCTCATGGATGCCCAGTCTTGAGTTGGTAGATCTTTACAAAATCTATCCCATTTATCAGAGTCGTAGTGTCAAACAACTCAATGAAAGGTATACTGAATGTGAAAACAGGACTTTGTCTCCATAAGGATTGCGCAGTGGTCACTCATGGACAGATGGGTGAGGGTGAGGTCAAGTATGATTTTCCTTGTTGTGAATCCCTGCTGCAGACCCTGTCTAATAGCTATGTCCTTAAAAATCGAGCATGCATGTTAAACATTGATTTGAAAACAAAATATTTAACATGTAAAATGTAGCACTCATTGTTTACCTGATTTTGAAGGTATCGGATCTGTAATTGATAAAGGAACACTGCCTGAGAAAACAAAATGGGGGAAAAAAGGTGGACTTAGATTCCACATAGAAACTGTCACAATTTCAGAATGTCTCAAAGGGCCTTACAGATAATTAAGATCTTTGGAATTGTACAGGAAATACTGCAATCAATTTTCACACAGCAAGATCCCACAGACATCAAAGCAAGATAATCTGTTATAGTGACTAGAATTGGCTGACCCAAAACATTTTGGTCCAGATTTTCACTCTTCAGATTGTTGGCTGGAATCAGGTACTTCCTCAGCTCAGTGCACCTCATTTTCAATTTGTTTTGGGCGAGATGAGAGTATGGGAAGTTAGAGGTTCAGGTTGGACTAGGGTCCACATACCCCAGATTCATCTTGGAGATTGCCACAGGGGCTGATGATCTGTTTAAAAGGCCCAGCTGGGTTGTTTTCTTTAAACAGTGTAGCCCAAACCTCAATATCCCGCAACATTCTACCTACTTTCCTCCTGACCACGTTCCAACTCATGCCATCACCCAGCACAATAGAATATTTGCAATTATCCACAATCGAAAAAAATACAATTTAATTTCCCATTTGCTTAATCAAGTCAAGATTATGAAGTATTGAAAAATAACTCAGTCCTACATCTAAACTGCGCTAAGTCTCTTGCTCCTGTGAGAATGGGGTTTATTTGAACTCAGCACTGAGTTTGGATTCAGCAGGTTGGAGTCATGTCTTACACACTTTCCTCCCCCACCCACCCCTCCCCTCCCACCCCCAACGGGGCAAAACATGTGATTGGTCAGAAATGGGGGTTGAGATTCCTATCCAGGTCCCATTAACTCTTTTTAAAGGTCACCCTGTGGAATTCTGCTCCATTGATTCTGTTTCAGCAAACAGCATCCTGCATTCATGGATTACCAGCATCAATGGGATTTTGTTGTAATAATGAGTGTGTGATAATACTTTACTCACAGGGAGGGCAGGAATAAATATCAGCACATACAAATTTGTTAACCTGTTGGAGAAATAGGAAAGGTTGTTAAAAGCAGAAAAACTGTTCAAGACAAGAATTAATGAACAAATACAAACACAAAAGGGGACATGCAATATGTTGAAACCACAATGATTGCCGATCTGGGAGTGGAAGGTTGTGGGTCAGTCCTGCTTTGAAACTGTACATGTTTTTGGTTATAATTGTGTTCGGTGGGACTGGTCAGGTCAAAGCCATGAGAAAAGTAAAAATAATTTGGAGAAAATGGAGCTTCAGTGTTCAGTTTGAGTCAGGAGAGTTCAAGACCCATCTGCTCCAGAGGTGTACCACAATATTCCTGAACAGGTTGGCTGGAAAATAGCACACCTGAGAGAAAGGGTCATCCTAGAGATAAACGAAACATACCTCTAGCCCAACTGTTATGCTTCTCTCACAACAAATGATAATATTCCATTAGCCTTATTTAATTACTTGTTCTAGCTGCACACTAACCTTTTTATGAATCATGCAGTGGTACATCTAAATTCTTCTCATTTTGGAATTCTGCAATCATTCTTGATTTAAGCTCAAATTGATGAATTTTACAGTTTTCGTGTATTATGTTTCCAACCCATCTGGCTCACTAATGTCCTTTAGGGAAGAAAACTGCCATCCTTACCAGGGTCTGGCCTACATGTGACTCCAGACCCACGGCAATGTGATTGACTCCTCTGGATAATCAGGGATGGGCAATAAATGCTGGCCTAACCAGTGATGTCCTCATTTTGTGAATGCATATTTAAAAAGTTCCACATGCCTACTTGCTCACTCACTCACTCAACCTATCTGTATTCATCTGCAATTGGTTTGTCCCTCATGCTTTCCTATTTTTTACACAATTTCAGAATGTCTCCAGTTGTATCTGACACACCCTTGTCTAAGAAAATTAACATATTTTGTAAGAAGTTGAGATCCCATAATATAGCCATGTGAGACTCCATCTGTTACATTCTGCCAATCAGATAAAGAACAATTTAGAAATGAGAAAAGGTGCTGAAATTGCAACCAGTCAGTCATTAGAACATAAGGACTAGGAGCAGGAGTAGGCCATCTGGCCCCTTGAGCCTACTCTGCCATTCAATAACATTATAGCTGATCTTTTTGTGGCCTCAGCTCCACTTACCCGCCCTCTCACCTTAATTCCTTTATTGTTCAAAAAAAATCTACCTTAGCTTCAAAAACATTTACTGAAGTGATGTCAACTGCTTCACTGGGCAGGGAATTCCATAGATTTACAATCCTCTGGGTGAAGAATTTTCTTCTCAATTCAGTCCTAAATTTTGAGGCTATGCCCTTAGTCCTAGTTTCACCGGCCAGTAGAAACATCCTATCCACTTTATTTTATCTATTCCCTTCATTATTGTATATGTTTCAATAAGATCCCCTCTCATTCTTCTGAATTCAATGAATATAATCCCAGTCTACGCAGTCTCTTTTTATAAGCCAACCTCCTCAACTCTGGATCAACCCAGTGAATCTCCTCTGTAACCCTCCAGTTAATGATGTTTCACAAGTCAATGATGCACGGCGAGGAATAGTGGGTTCAGGGGAAGGTCCTTGTTTATAACTTGAGTACATGAAAAATGTGTGAGATTAGACCTTAAACTCAACCTTTCCACATTCTGCAATTGTGCAGCTCCATCAGGAGAGTTCATCACTTCAACATGTTTAGTGCTAAATGCCACCTGTTTCACAAAAAAGTATGAGGACTCTTACTTGGCCACCTCAGGAGACTGCTTGAAGACTAACAGGATGTCCTCAGTGTTGATGAAGAGAGCCCAGCAGGGAAAGCAGGCGATCAGGAGAATGAGAATCCCTCTTTGGAGAATCACTCCAATTCGTTTCAGATTCTTACTGCCATACGTCTGGAAAAAGGAAGATAATTTAACATTTGTGATACATGACAAACAGAAACTTTTTCATAGAATCTTTGCAATGTGGAAGCAGGCCATACTGACCCTCCAAACAGCATCCCACCCAATCCTTATAACTCTGCACTTCCCCTGGCTAATCCAACTAGTCTATACATCCCTGGACACGATGGACGATTTAGCATGGCCAGTCCACCTAACCTACACATCTTTGGACTGTGGGAGGAAACGGGAGCACCCAGAGGAAACCTGCACAGACAGAGGGAGAACGTGCAAACTCCATACAGATAGTCACCCGAGGCTGGAATCGAACCTGGGTCCCTGATGCTGTGAGGCAATAGTGCTAACTACTAAGCCGCTATGCTGCCCATTTCCTACTACAACAAGTAAAATTATTACATTTACCAATTGTAACTCTGCACCCTCTTACTGCGTAGTATTATTCTTGGTCAGTGTATACATTTCTAAGTTTCAAGCCCTGAATGCAGAAACATAAAGGACATCTGCAGATCTTTTAACACCTTAGTGTTAAAACTAAACTTAACCTGCACCTTAGTGTAGACAGCTTACAATATTTTGATCATGTTCAGTAAAGATGAGAGCTGGTAGAGTTATTCAAACAAATGAAATATTCTTAAGGAGTGAAAGAGAGTACCAGAGGGTAACACAAGTTCAAAATGGTTGTGTAAAGAATGAACAGAGAGATTTGATCCCAATCTGTTACAACAAAGTAATCTTGTCTGTTTGTTATTGGAAGCCTTCACCAGAAATTATACTGGCTGAATTATACTTGCACTTACCTGGGACATGAGTGTGTCACAAGCTAACGACAAACCAGTACCTACAGAGATTCCTGATACATTGATGAACTGTATAATGGGAAAGAAGAAAGTAGGAAATTGAGTAATGTAGGAGAAGATGCCACAATAAAATAAGCAAAATATCATTATGGTCAATCATAATCTGTTCCCTCTAAGCTGTGCAGTTGTACATGTGTGCGGCCATTCCGATGTTGTGTGCGTGGTGATTGGCATTCCATTTGTCAATCATACCATTGACCTTAGGAAACCACTTCCACACTTGGGCCTCAGAGCCTGCGCCCTCTAAAAAGTAGAGGTAATCTTAACTATGATATTTTTTCCTTACAACCTAACCTCCAAATCTGTCCATGTTGCTCCCCTACTTTCCTGTAGGTGCTAAACATTATGAGGGTACAATCACACGGGACTCAGCAGCTCTTCGGGACCCATGGGACAATGCTATGGCTTTAAGAGATTGTTTTATTCTGTGTTTTTTTAAACAGAGGCTTACAGACTGAGGTGTGCACTTGCAAAGCCATTGAAGTAAATAGCTTGTGAGGCCTTGGGATTTTTTTAAAAGTTAAAACAATAGAAGCATACTGAATGGATGTGGTCAGCTGTCACTGACCAGGAGTTCTGGGGTTTCTTTTACGCTCAGCAGAAGCAGCTGGAGTTTTGAAGAAATAGGAGCTAACTTTCCCCTCTCTTGACTCTCAGTTAGAAACTGAGGTTTCGCTCTGCTGCTGGGCTACCTGTGAAACAAATCTATTTTCTGAACTTGCCTTTTTACCAAGGGATGTATTTATGAGATGTTACTATATTGGAACAGTTAATTAGTAATAGTTACTGTATCTATTATTCTGATGAGTTTTCCAATACAGTTAAGTTATTCTAAGTTCTTCATTCTTTTATTGTATTTTACTGTAATGTTTGAATAAATTGTGTTTTGCTATAGGTCGAATTGTTTGACCAGTTAAATTGCATCTGAAATAAAGCACTTCACATCTGTCTTTAAATAAGAAAACGTTAGTGCCTAGGTTACCTTCTTAAAGTGTTTTGAGGGGGGTTGGTCTGGTCCAATACACCCTCTGTAAATGACCAGCCTTCATTTGTGCTTCCAGATAATGCTAACAAGAACAAAATCTTGCATTTATATGGCACCTTTCACTTAGAACAGAAAACCCAATGGACTTCTCACAGGTGGGTGCAAAATGAAGGCTGAGCCAAAGGAGAAGTTTTCCAATAGGATTACTTGAGGCTTGTTCAAAGGGATGCATTTTAGGGAGGATTTTAAAGGGGAAGAAAGTGGAGAGGCACAATGGAAAATTCAAAAGGTGGGACAGGGATTGCAAATGTTGGAGGACCATTTGATAATTAAGAAGGAGGAGTTGGCCTCATGGTATTATTACTGGAGTGTTAATTCCCTCAATTTTTTTATTCCCTGCAGTATGGAAACAGGCCCTTTGGCCCAATAAGTCCACACCAACCCTCTGAAGAGTAACCCACCCAGACCCATTCCCCTACCCTGTTACTTCACATTTCGCCTGACTAATGCAAATATCCTACACATCCCTGAACACTACGGGCAATTTAGCATGGCAATTCACCTGACCTACACATCTTTGGATTGTGGGAGGAAACCGGAACACCCAGAGGAAACCTATGCAGACACGGGGAGAATATGCAAACTCTACATAGACAGTCACTCGAGGCTAGAATCAAACCCAGCAGTTAGCACTGCTGCCTCACAGTGCCAGGGGCCAGGGTTCAATTCTAGCCATGTGTCAATTAAAAGCAATCAATAGCTTTAAATTGAGGGGTGACAGATACAGAATAGATGTCAGGGGAGATTCTTTACTCAGAGTGGTGAGGGCGTGGAATGCTCTGCCTGCAACAATAGTAGACTCGTCAACTTTAGGCATCTAAATGGTCATTGGATAAACATATGGGCAATAGTGGAATAGTGTAGGTTAGATGGGCTTCAGATTGGTTCACAGGTTGTGCAACATTGAGGGCCTGTACTGCACTGTAATGTTCTCTGTTTGATGTTCTACGTTCTATGTAATCCAGAGACCTAGATAATAACCTGGGGAGCTGGGTTGGAATTCTGACATGGCAGATGGTGGAATTGGAATGTAATGGGGAAAAGAGAATCTGAAATTAAGAGTTTAATGATGACCATGAATCCATTGTCGATTGTCAGGAAAAGTCCACCTGGTTCAATGATGATTTGAGATGCCGGTGTTGGACTGGGGTGGACAAAGTTAAAAATCACACAATGCCAGGTTATAGTCCAACAGGTTTAATTGGGAGCACTAGCTTTCGGAGCGACGCTCCTTCATCAGGTGGTTGTGAAGGAGCAGCACTTCGAAAGCTAGTGCTCCCAATTAAACCTGTTGGACTATAACCTGGCGTTGTGTGATTTTTAACTTGGTTCAACGATATGCTTCAGGGAAAGAGTCTATCATCCTGACCTGGTCTGGCCTACGTGTGACTCCAGACCACAGCTCTTAATTCTTGCTTGCAGTTAGGGATAGGCAATAAAAACTGCCTGGTCAGCGATGCCTTCATTCCATGAATGAAAAAAGAAAAAGAAAATCAATCTTTGCCTCTCTCATCATCCACACTATAAGCAGCTGACAGGTCAGAGTACCTACTCATTCTCTGCTCGCAAATAAGTAACTCATTCCTTTGAACTGTGGTGATTCATGGCCCTGTGACCAAGGTGGTGTCATTTCAGAAGAATTGATGTGGTCATCAATAATTAATTAATTGCAAAACAACCCAGTTCATTTTATGAATAAACTTACCGCTGTAGCAAGTGAAACTGCATCCAATTCAATTTTTCCTAAGTGCCCGCAGAATATAGCACTGACAATACTTGTGAGAAACATCATCAGCTGACCCAAAAACTGTTAACAAAGGAAATTTGAATTAAGCTAATCAATGCTTTCACTGAAAACAATTATTATCATGGTGAAGTCGAGTAGGTATATTACCTCACTTGAGGTTAATAGAATACTTAACCCCTGTTCAATCAAGAGTGACTAAGCTTTTAGCAGAATTACAAGTCATCATAATAGTTAAACAGCCCCTCTGGCCCTGAAAATAAAATTGTTTTACAAATGTGGGACCTCATTCATTTGGAAGAAAGTTGTGGTTGTAAAAACGAGAAATGTTTAAATAATTTTCTGTACTTGCTAATGTATTTCTCAATCCCATGTATATAACCCAACCTTTATGTGAAATGATTTAAATGTAACTTTTATTTCCCATTTACTACAGTGTGCTATTCTGTCTGTAAGGATTCATCCCTCTGACTGATTGAAGAGCACTCTTGCTCCTTATCCTGCCTCAGATTCTTCACCGAGAGAGCTGAATTTGAGCTCACAGTGGAAGACTAGAAAACTGCACGGACAGGCCTAGGAATTGCCTTTGGAAGTGTAATATAGAGTGATGTGTCACTTATTCTTCCACCACTGACGTCAAATGCTAGGCCAAATAAACCATTTTTGAATGATATTAGAATGAATTCGTAAAACGCATACTGTTAAATTGATAAAGTATGTGAAAGAAGTTTAGAGCACAGAAGGAGGAAGCCATTTGGTTCATTGTGTCCATGTTGGTCAACAATGATCTGACTACATTAGTCCCATTTTCCAGCACTGGGCTACTTCAACACAAGTGAATAGCTAAATACTGCTCAAGTTTCTGGCTTAATTACCCTTTCAAATATTGAATTCCAGACACTCAACATCCTCTGACTGAAAGAAAATTTCCTCAAAACTCCTCTTAGCCTTTTACCTCTTACTTAAAATCCATGCCCCTTGGTTATTGTTACCGCTACAAAGGAAAAAAGTGCCTTCCTGTCCACCTTATCTCTGCCCCTCATAATCTTATACACCTCTAAACCTCGCTGCTCCAAGCAAAACAATCATAGCCCATCCAATCTTGCCTCATAGCTCAGTCCTTCCAACCCAGGCAACATCGTATTAACTTTTCTCTGTGCTTTCTCTAGTGCAACCATATCTTCTCGCAGTGTGGTGATAGAATTGCACATGGTACCCCAGTTGTGGCCTAACCTGCATATTATATTGTTTTAATGTAACCTCCTTGCTGTTGCATTTATGCCTTGACTAATGCAGGTAAGTATTCCATATGCCTTTGAAACCACCTTATCTATTACACAGCACCAAGTTATAGTCCAACAGGTTTATTTGGAAACACTAGCTTATGGATATAACCTGGTGTTGGGTGATTTTTAACTTTGCACACCCCAGTCCAACACTGGTATCGCCAAATCATGACCTTATCTACCCAATCTGCTATCTCCAAGGCTCCGTGGATGTGTATACCAAAGCCCCTCAGATCTTCAGTACTTTCCAAGGTCCTACCATTCCTAGTGAAATCCCTTGCCTTGTTAACCCTCCCCAACTGCATGAACTTAAACCCTTTTTGGATTGAATTCCATTTGCTGACCAGTCCATCAATGTGCAGTTTATGGCTATCCTCTAAACTCTTAGCAACCGTATCAATTTTTGTGTGATCCTCAAACTTTTTCATCATATTCCCTACATTTAATTCCAACTCATTAATGGACACCATAAACTTCAAGGGTTCCAGCCTTGAAACTTGCAGAACCCCAGTAGAAACAAATTTCCAGTCATGGTGACTTCCCTCTCCCATCATCCTCT
Source organism: Chiloscyllium plagiosum (assembly GCF_037043375.1). Taxonomy (NCBI): domain Eukaryota; kingdom Metazoa; phylum Chordata; class Chondrichthyes; order Orectolobiformes; family Hemiscylliidae; genus Chiloscyllium; species Chiloscyllium plagiosum. The sequence continues at coordinate 12,548,873 of NW_028270169.1, read as the reverse complement.
ACTCCCCGCCTCTCAGCCGATTTTGGATCCAATGTGCCACTTCACCTTTGAGCCCATGGCTTTTCCATTCTTGACCGTTTGGACATGAGGGGCCTTATCAAACGTTTTGCTAAAGTAAATGTAGACCACGTAATGCACGATCCTCATCAATACCCTGGTTACCTCCTCAAACCAGGAATATTGAGAATGGAAGTGCATTTGACGATCCTTCGGAAACGTGATCTCATTATCTGACTTTGTCTATCGGTTAAACATATTGTCCCAGATTGTTAAGTGTTCTCAAGCTACTCAGTTCTTGTACACTGAGCTTCAATGTATAGCAGAGTTTTGTTAAAAGTCTTGATATTTGACATGCACTAGTGAGGGATTTAACATTGTTTGAATCTCACACCTGCCAAAATAATCAATGTTTGAACATGTACTGGAAAAATTCCAATTACTTGCTTAAATCAATTAATTACTTGTTTATAATAGACAACTTTATTCTAAGGCTGATTATTACCAGAAATCAGCTAAGTGTCATTTAGGGTGAGTTTCATGGATAATTTCTTTCCACAAGCCCTATCGAGTATTCTCAATCTAGACCTGCCTCAATACTTATTAATTGCATTCCAATGGCATCCCACTTGCTGGATTTTCCCTTTCAGCACCTGTAGAAGTGCTTACCACAGCCAATACCTCCAAGGATTTCCAGCACCACCTTTGAAGCCCAGCCAGGCATTCAGTCAGTAATGGCAGTTTTCAGCAGCCGTGCATGGTTCCTATAAATTGCTCCACTGGGACAGACAAAATTGGTACTGCCCCTTCCCCACAGAGCCACCGAGGTCCTGATGGACAGTGTGTATGTATATAGGCATTACCTGTGGGTGGGTGGTTCCTGAGATGTAGGTAACTGGCATCCAAGAAAAAGGATCAGAGGAGCAAGTCATGAGCGTTTGCTTGATGAAGGGCTTATGCCCGAAACATTGACTCTCCTGCTTCTTGGATGCTGCTTGACCTGCTGTGCATTTCCAGCAGCCCACTCTCGACTCTGATCTACAGCATCTGCTGTCCTCACTTTCTTCTGTGAGCTGGAGTTACCAGGTTACCACTCTGATGTTTCTGTTGGGCATTGTTGCTGTTGGGGTTTTAAAGGGCACATCAATAAAGTGAGATGTTGTAACAATGGTGATCAAAGGCTACAGGGAGAAAGCAGGAGAATGGGGTTGAGAAACTTAATAGCCGTGATTGAATGGCGGAGCAGACATGAAGGGCTGAATAGCCTAATGTCTGCTCTTATGTCTTATGGTCTTATTGGATGCTAATAGGTCTCTCACCATTCACTGAGGATTCCTATCTCACTATTCCACTGTTGGTTGGTGTTAGAAACGAAAATCGCTTCTCAATAATCGCTCTAGACAAATTCAGGAAAACAAAGTTTTATTAGCAAGTCTGCAGAATTGGGCACCCTTCTGAGAAAAAGGCGCCCCGAGGCTAACAATGTTTCTGATTAAATACAGGACAAGTCCCTCCCCTCTATAGCTCTAAAGAGTCACGAGGTTCACATTCTAAACAGTCAGTATTTTTCCATCCCTTATCACAAAGTCTGCAGCAGACGTTTCCCGAGTTGTTTTTCTACCCTGTAGTCTTATCAGTCAAGGACTTGTTTTTCTACTCTGTCTATGTGAGTGGTCTTATCAATCCGTAGCAGCAGATGCCTCGTCCTTTATTATAGAGAAGCATGTTTTACCCTACCCCTATGGCTCTATTCCCCTTAGACTTTGGGATCATGCACATCTCAATTGTTTGTACCGAAATCGTCTCTCACAGTTGGGAAACGGGACAATTTGTTCTCGATGTCAGAGATCCCTTAACTGCCAAACTCATGCGATTCTCTCAATTTTCACACCATCGTCTAGGGGAATCAATGGCCAGGAAGACCCCACCCAATGCTTTACTCTGAAGTGTAAGAAATATGGTTTCTAGCATTACAACTCTTTCTTGATAAAATACACTAATCCCTCATATAAATATATGCAACAAAGAGATACTTGCTAATTTTACACAAGATGATTTTTAAAAATTGCTGTGTAAATATATGTTGCCTTTGAAGATATATAAGTTTGCAAACTGAATTTGACACACAGAGAGGGCACACAGAAGAAACTATTCAAAATGTCATCGCCATCTTTAAATGGGTTGATTAGAAAATGTTGAAATTACAGTTTACATAGAGAATTAGTTGCCGACAGAAAATTTCTTTCAGGTTTGGGTCAGAATTTGAAGGCAGCTTGCTGATGAAATATTGCTTTATTTTAGCTTTGCAAAGTTTGTAGAACTTCACCAATGTCACTTTTACCTTTAACACCAATGAAGAACAGTCCACTTTGCTCAAAAACGTTCCAGAATCTGGAGGCCGGTGCAAGCATGTTGAGTGTGTCTGCCTGACCAGGGATCAATGCAAGGATAATCAAAAAAAAAACAAAGAACTGCAGATGCTGCAGATCTGAAACAAAAACAGCAGAAACTCAACAATCTGTGGAGAGAAATTTCGACTCCAGTGACCCTTCTTCGGAACTGTCCTTTGTTTCACAGGTGCTGCCAGACCTGCTGAGTTCCTTCAGCAATTTCTAGGTTTTCCTTTCCATCAATGCAAGGGTGCTGGCATGACCCAGCAATATCAGTTCAATATGGAGTACAAGGCACACACGTGTGAAGCTATCTAATTGCAAGAAAATGCAGCCATTCAGAGACTTCCGCTCAACGTGAGCTGCCCTCTCCTGGATTCACATGAGGGGGGGGGGAACTGAGTGAGATTGAAAGTGGACAGTATGGCTATTAGCGCTGGTGCAGGTGGGGGAAAGGTGCTGAGGTGTTTCGAGGGAGTGAAAAGGCAACGCAAAGGGCATGCAGGGTTTGTGGTGTGGGAGGTTGTTGGGGGGAATGAGAGCGAGATAGGAAAGATGTTAGTGAATTTTCAGATGAGGAAGGATACCACTTTGACTGAGACAACACATCCATCCTAGGACAAGCCAAACAGAAGCATGCATGCAAATCCCTAGAAGCATGGCATTCCAACTGGAACTCTATCAACAAACACATTAATTTGAACCCCATCTACCACCTTCTGAGAAAAATAACAGCAAATGACTTCACCAACACAGGAAATGACATCACTAACCCAAGTAAACCTAGACACATAAATAGAAAGTGGGACATAATACCAAAGCTTCACCAGAGGCTCACTGATGATGTTACCTAGTATGGTGACAAAACTTCTGAAAATGAACCTTCCAGCTCAGTGAGCAAACCTTTATCCAGAGGGAAGATGTTGCAGGCAGTAGTGAGGGTGGCAATACCTAGGCCTTGGTGGGAGGCGGGTGCAGCAGCAGAGACAGAGTGAGTGTGAGGTGGCAACGAGAAGTATCTGGCACTTAACTTGCTAGAACAGGAAAGGTCATCGACCTTTTCATGCTACTGCTGGCTGTTTCTCCACAGGCAGCACTGGACCATGTGGCAACCAGGTTGCCATGGTCTTTTGGTGTAGCGTCCTCTGCCAGTCCTCTGGGAAGAGGATGTCCCTCTTCACCCCCACTCCCTCCACCAGACTACCTTTCTGTGGTGTAAGAAATCAGCAGAAATTTGATTTTAAGAATCGACCCTTCCACTGAGGATATCATTAGAGAGACCTGTATTCCAGGTTTTAATCCACACGACAATGGACTGGGGAGAATATAGATAAACTGGCTTGTCAAAACAAAGACATTTGCAATACTGCAGTTATTTGGAAAAGAGCACATTAATTCCTAATTTATTTTGTTCACTGTATAATAACTATACGGCATCCAGAAAATCTACTTTTCCATACTTTGACTTCTTTATCCCATAATCGCTACATAAACAATTATTAAACCTTTCCAACATTGACATACTTGTCCACTCCAATTCTTCAGTGGTTTTAATTTGTAATAGACATTATGGTTAGTAAATGCTTGTTTTTTATACTCCACCACACCAGGGTAATAATTTCCACTGCATTGCAATTGAAGCAAATGCTTAGGATTTTAACCTTTAGACAAAACAAGATTTTATTTTATATTAATGGTTTCTGAACCATTAGTGACAAAGACCACTTTCGTAATTACTATAAATTTGAAGAGAAAAGGAGACTTCGATAAAAGCAGAATGTTGACACTGATGGTCAATGAGTTAACCAGGAATGTATGATATTAATTCTTGGGAAATAGCTGTACTATCAAGTTTGTGTTCATTGCCAATTCCTAATTCCCTGAAAAGTTGGTGACAGTTTAACAGAAATTGCTGTGGACATTATGTTGATTGTACTAAATGGAGTGTCAGGCAGGGAATTTCAGAATATTGATCTTATGTTTCAAATGTGGGAAGACTTAAAGGAGCAAAGGTATGTCAGAGGGAACACAGCCACTACACTGCACTTGTAAACCACAGTGTTCCTAATGTTGATGCAATTAAAATACTGGTCAATGGAAACTTCACCTGCTGATGGCACAAGATTTGGAAATGTGCTTTTCCTCAAACTTGATTTGAGTTGTTAGTCAGTCATGCTCAATAAAACAGATGGAAGACAACGCATAAAAGTCACTTTATAAACTTCTTTTATGGGATGTGTGCATTGCTGGCTTGGCATTTATTGTCCACCCTCAACTTCCCACAATGGAGGTAATACCAAGCTGCCTCCTCGAACCAGTGCAGTCTGTGAGGCGTAGGTAGACCCACAGTGTTCTTAGGAAGAGACTTCCAATATTTTTCCAATAGAAAATGTTGGAATACTCAAAAGGTCAAGCAGCAAACATAGAAAGAGAAACAGAGCTAGCATTTCAAGTCTGATGACTCTTCTTTAGAGTTGTTCAGTACATTCTGGACTCGAAACGTTAACTCTATTTCTCTCCCCACAGATGCTGCTAGACCTGCTGAGTTTCTCCAGCATTCTCCGTGTTTGTTTCAGATTTCCAGCAACATTTTGGTTTTATTAAAAGAGTTAAAGAGACCTGTATATCAGAAGAAAAGCTAGAAAAACATATCAAACAGATTTTTAAGCAAGTACAGAGTCTGGGAAAATGGAGCTTATCTGGATTTCGTGGAGGATTGAACAAAACAAGGGTTTCAAGTATGTGGCAGTTACATGACTAAAAGGAGGATGAGGTATGGCAGGAGGTAATGAGATAAGTTAGGAAATACAAGATGGGTCTGCAGATTAGATTACATTACATTACAGTGTGGAAACAGGCCCTTCGGCCCAACAAGTCCACACTGACCCGCCGAAGCGCAACCCACCCATACCCCTACATTTACCCCTTACCTAACACTACGGGCAATTTAGCGTGGCCAATTCACCTGACCTGCACATCTTTGGACTGTGGGAGGAAACCTGAGCACCCGGAGGAAACCCACGCAGACACGGGGAGAATGTGCAAACTCCACACAGACAGTCGCCTGAGGCGGGAATTGAACCCGGGTCTCTGGCGCTGTGAGGCAGCAGTGCTAACCACTGTGCCACCGTGCTGCCCACAATCTGATGACCCCATTTGCAGAGCTGCAAATGACAACGGTACAATCATTCCTCACTGTTACTGTCGACAAAAATAGGAGAAATGGCTTTAGTAGGAAAACAGTGAACTCAATATTAAGCCTGAAAGTTTGAAAAATATGTAATTAACACTAATGCTCATGTTTGCAAGCCATTCAATAATGTACTTATCTCCCAATCCCAAAACCATTAACACAGTTTATCATGAACGTGTGCAGAAAGGAAATCTTGCTCATCATGATTTTATTACAGTTAGCAACAGTGCATTCATAATTGCAGTGAATATATTT